>NW_018128080.1:324834-330944 GCF_001952655.1 Monopterus albus | reverse complement strand
GAGGTTTCTTCCGTTAAAGGGAGTTTTTCCTCCCCACTGTCGCCAAGTGCTTGCTCAAGGGGATTTGTTGGGTTTTCCCTCTGTAACAATAGTGATAACAGTAAGGTCTAGACCTTACTGTGTAAAGTGTCCTGAGATGACTTTTGTTTTTGATTTGGTGCTATACAAATAAAATTTGATTGATTGATTGATTTTGATATATAGTGCCTTGCACTAATAGCTCAACAGTTTCTGACTGGGTTGTCATAAAATTTGCTAGACATTCATGACCCCTAATGATCTTCTTCTTCATTCTTCAGCTGTTCCCGTTAGGAGTCGCCACAGCGAATCATCTGTTTCCACCTAACTCTATCCTCAGCATCCTCTACTCTCACCCCAGTTAACTTCATGTCCTCTTTTAGCACATCCATATATCTCCTCTTTGGCCTTCCTTTTGACCTCTTGCCTGGCAGCTCCATCTCCAACATCCTTCTACCAATTGTTTAATGGAACATATAACCACTATCCTTCCTCTGCACATGTCCAAACCATCTCAGTATTCCCTCTCTGCCCTTGTCCCCAAAACAGCCAGCCCGAGCTGTCCCTCTGATGTGGTCATTCCTAATCCTGTCCATCCTGGTCACTCCTAAAGAGAACCTCAACATCCTCATCTCTGCTACCTCCATCTCTGCCTCTTGTCTTTTTCTCAGTGCTACAGTGTCATTATTCATGACCCGTCATGAATTCGCAATAACATGGGTAACCACATGGGTCATCATCAGGTGAAAGATTTAATTTTTCCAACACTACTGTTTATAATGAAGCACCATAAACTGTATATAAACATGGACAGCACATCACCACTTAGTGTCAAAAGTGAGGACAAGTGGTCAAATCACCTGTAATAAATCTCTTTTTATGTCATCAAATGATTTACTAAAAACAAAGTTAACACAAAAATGACTTCTATGCCAGAAATCAAAGTTGGGAAAAATGTATTTGATTTGTGCTTTGAATTTATAATTTGGCTTAAGTTCCATGCGCTAACATAAACATAGTGGTAGAATATGTACTGGAACAGAAGCCAAGAGAAATTAATCACTTAGCTTAGATATAACACTGACCTACTATAAATGTGAATAAAATGTACCAAAAAATATAGCCAGATTATTTAGAAAATATAATGTTTGATTTTACTGCAGTGCTTTCCTGAAAGCATTCGATCAGGTTCAGCTTATACATAACAGAGCAGCAGAAAATTTGACAAACACCAGACATCCATCCAATACAGTGCCTTGCGAAAGTATTCGGCCCCCTCGAACTTTGCAACCTTTTGCCACATTTCAGGCTTCAAACATAAAGATATAAAACTGTAATTTTTTGTGAAGAATCAACAACAAGTGGGACACAATCATGAAGTGGAACGAAATTTATTGGATATTTCAAACTTTTTTAACAAATAAAAAACTGAAAAATTGGGCGTGCAAAATTATTCAACCCCCTTAAGTTAATACGTTGTAGCGCCACCTTTTGCTGCGATTACAGCTGTAAATCGCTTGGGGTATGTCTCTATCAGTTTTGCACATCGAGAGACTGAAATTTTTGCCCATGCCTCCTTGCAAAACAGCTCGAGCTCAGTGAGGTTGGATGGAGAGCATTTGTGAACAGCAGTTTTCAGTTCTTTCCACAGATTCTCGATTGGATTCAGGTCTGGACTTTGACATAGCCATTCTAACACCTGGATATGTTTATTTGTGAACCATTCCATTGTAGATTTTGCTTTATGTTTTGGATCATTGTCTTGTTGGAAGACAAATCTCCATCCCAGTCTCAGGTCTTCTGCAGACTCCATCAGGTTTCCTTCCAGAATGGTCCTGTATGTGGCTCCATCCATCTTCCCATCAATTTTAACCATCTTCCCTGTCCCTGCTGAAAAAAAGCAGGCCCAAACCATGATGCTGCCAACACCATGTTTGACAGTGGGGATGGTGTGTTCAGGGTGATGAGCTGTCTTGCTTTTACGCCAAACATAACGTTTTGCATTGTTGCCAAAAAGTTCAATTTTGGTTTCATCTGACCAGAGCACCTTCTTCCACATGTTTGGTGTGTCTCCCAGGTGGCTTGTGGCAAACTTTAAACGACACTTTTTATGGATATCTTTAAGAAATGGCTTTCTTCTTGCCACTCTTCCATAAAGGCCAGATTTGTGCAGTATACGACTGATTGTTGTCCTATGGACAGAGTCTCCCACCTCAGCTGTAGATCTCTGCAGTTCATCCAGAGTGATCATGGGCCTCTTGGCTGCATCTCTGATCAGTCTTCTCCTTGTATGAGCTGAAAGTTTAGAGGGACGGCCAGGTCTTGGTAGATTTGCAGTGGTCTGATACTCCTTCCATTTCAATATTATCGCTTGCACAGTGCTCCTTGGGATGTTTAAAGCTTGGGAAATCTTTTTGTATCCAAATCCGGCTTTAAACTTCTCCACAACAGTATCTCGGACCTGCCTGGTGTGTTCCTGTGTTACGTCCGCGGATCAGGCCGTCCCTGGCACCTCGGCAGCTGTTACCGGGGCTATCAGCGACTCCACCCCTGCTCACGTAGGAACACGCTCCCGGCGACGAGGCACACCTGCGCTCAATTAACCGCTATATACTTAAACACGGCGCTGGTGTGTCCTCGCTGCCAGACGATCTCTCAGTCTTCTGACAGTAACTCTGCGTGTTTCATGTCCTGGATCCTGAGGTCTACTAAGATCATCCTTCCCTGGTATATTGGTGTTATTCAACTGTGTCGACTTGAGTAAGTTCCTTGTTTCTGTTTTGTGAACTGATTACCGAGGAATATCTTCTGTTATTTTTGAACTGACTGTTGGAGAGATCTTATGTTTATTTTTTAACTCAATACCAAGGAGTATCTTCTGTTATTTTTTTGAACTGACTAGTGGAGAGATCTTATGTTTATTTTTTGAACTCATTACCAAGGAGTATCTTCTGTTATTTTTTTAACTGACTTTTGGAGAGATCTTATGTTTATTTTTTGAACTCATTCCCACGGAGTATCTTCTGTTCATTTTTGGAACTGATTACGGAGGAGTGTCTTATGTTTTGAACTGCTGCCTCATGCCACCTATGTCTCTGTGGGTCTTGCTGCCGAGCAACGATCGTTGGTGGGGGTCCATATCCAGTGCCTGGGTCCGTTAAGCGTCGCCGCTTGTTTCTGATGAGACGACTGGAGGTTTTGTCACCAGTGCTGTTACAAATGTCAGTGGGATTTTGAATCCGGTTTTCTTCTGGAGCTGGAGTTTTGACTTCACCTCATTTAAGCTAATTACAGAGACATTTAGGTGGAGTGACTCTTCCATTTGCAGTTTGAACAGTGACCAGTCTTAAAGTCTAAAATAATTTACTATTTGAAATTGGTAAAAGTGAGCCAGTGAAAAATGAGTGCATGAGTAAGAACCAGGAAGTCATTCAATTGGTGAAGCTAACCAACATGTTTGACTCCCATCAGTAATTTAAAAGGTTAACAAACTTGTCAGTCAACATCTTCTGTCACTTTCTGAAACGCACAACTTCTACTGTACTGCAGACAGCCCTCAGTGTCACCTTTATTTAGAGGAGCAAAGCCTTTTCAAATACAACTGGTATTGGCAGGTAAAGTGCAGTTTATCTTTGTGACCGTTTTTGAACGTTACTGAAGTATCCACACGCTCTTTGTGAATGCTGCGCCGCCGTGACACTGCACAGCAGCAGATGGAGACGCCCTGACTGAAAAAGTGTAAAAATGGTTTTGCTTGTACAGTTAAAATAAACAGCAGCTGAACAATGCAGCCATGTTTGAATTAAGGAGAAGGGTCACACGAAGCAGTGACAGTATTAGCTGTGTAAATGTTGAAATGTAGTTTTGTGTGTGTTTTGTGAGCATGTGAGAGTAGCTCTCAGTCCATAGGCGTCTTGCTCAGACCTTTCATTAACACAGAGAAAAGAGGAAAGAAAGAATAGCAGAGTGATGCATGTGAAGAAGACAGAGGGTAGGTGGCTGGAAGAAATAAACTGGCATAAACCAGGATGGCGTTAATTAATGTACGTTAGAGAGAACACGGTCTGCGTGCAGAGCAGTAAGAGATGCAGTCTGCTGACAGCATCTTCTTCTGCTTCTCTCTGCTGTCGCTCATACAGGAGGCAGATCACATTAACCTGACACCGTAATGTGACTTCTTTTAGCAAAGCAGAGTTTGTCTTATCACAGAGAGCCCCTCAATAGCTAATTACAGCAGCGTGTTATTAAAGTGTCTGTACAAGACGACTACATGCCCACTGGATTTCTCCTGTGTTTCTTTGTCTTTACTCGCAATGCTTAGGTTCTTCTTCTCCTCACTGCTGGACTCTCCTGCTGCTCTTTTCTCCACACCTTGTTTCCTCTACTCTCCTCAAACTTTCTCCTCAGCTTATCCTCCTCTCCTTTCCCTCCCCTTTGTTCTTTTCCTCCTTTCCTTAACCACTTCTCCTTGACCTTTCTTCTGTTCCCACCTAGTTTTCCTCCTCTCCTCAACCGTTTCTTCTTTCTTTAACCTTTCCTCTTCTCTCATTTCCTCAGACCTTCCTCCTCTACACTACCCTTCTCACTTCCTGTGTCATTTCCTAAACCTCTCATTTCCTCTCTCCTGCTCCTTTCATCCTTTATTCAACCTTTTTCTTTTCAGGACAAGACGTATCATACGTAGAGAAAGTAGGATAATGTGATGGTTTAGAAGCAGAGTAACACTTCTTCTTTATGAGAAGGAACTAAATGTTGGTTGACTGTGGTTCAGTGGGTAGAGCGGTCGTCTCCCAACCAGAGGGTCGGAGGTTCGAATCTTGGTGCCTGCAGTCCACACGTCAGTGTCCTTGGGCAAGACACTGAACCCCCAAGTTTCCCCCAATAGTTAGAGCCATCGGTTGAGTTGATGCTGCAGATGGCTGCCTCGGTTCTGTACCGGAAACAAATTCCTTGTGTGTGTAACTTACTTGGCCAATAAAAGTGATTATTATTAACTGATGGGAGAAGCTTAAACTTATTGCTAGGCTTTTTTTTTTTTACCAACCTCCAACTAAAAGTGAAAATCTAGTCTCCTACTATAAACTGATGCAACAAGTAATAGGAACAGTAGAAAGTCTGTCCTGCTGACTGCATAGTTCTTTTTGAAGTGTGTGTATTTTGTATTTGCTGTGTTTTACTGCAGGTTGGATATGCTGAATACGCTCATTTCCCTTCTCCAAGGTGTTTCTACTCTGAACACCCACGGTGACTTGGAGAATGGTGTGGTGGAAAATTGGCACAATAATCCCACCTTGAATTGGCAGTGTAAAAGGAGCTAAAGACAGCATGGCATAGCCAGAGCTACTTGAGGTTGTAATTGTTAGTGTTTAGTTCATTTATTTTAACTTGAAGACCAAAAGAAAATAGACCAGTTAGCAATTACTCATCAACTGGAGATGGCTTTGTCGCTTCCCCGGGGCCTCCTACCAGTGGGATATTCCCGGAAAACCTCCCTAGGAAGGCGTCCGGGCGTCCAGGAGGCATCTGAGCCACTTCAGCTGGCTCCTCTCGATGCGGAGGAGCAGCGGTTCTACTCTGAGCTCCTCCTGGGTGACCAAGCTCCTCACCCTATCTTTAAGGGTGCGCCCGGCCACCCTGCAAAGGAGGAAGCTGATTTCGGCCACCTGTATCCAGGATCTTGCCCTTTCGGTCATGAACTTTGGGTCATGGTGAAAGTCAGCACGTAGATCGACCAGTAAATCGAGAGCTTCGCCTTACAGCTCAGCTCCTTCTTCACCATGACGGACTGGTACACCGACTGCATTACTACAGAAGGGCTGTTCTCACCCACCCCCGGTCCCTTGCCACCAAGAAGCTTCTCAACTACCTTGGTGACTTCAGCTTAGGTGATGGACGAGTCCACGTCCGAGCCCCCGGCCTCTGCTTCCTCGTCGGAAGACATGACACTGGGGTTGAGGAGATCCTTGAAGTATTCCTTCCACCATCCGACGATGTCCCCAGTCGAGGTCAACAACTGCCCACCTCCACTGTAAACAGTTTTGGTAGGGCACTGCTTCCCCCTCCTGAGGCGGCAGACGGTTTGCCAGAATTTC
>NW_018128080.1:322667-323665 GCF_001952655.1 Monopterus albus | reverse complement strand
TACCCTTGTAAACAAAACTATAAGCCGTATCTATAAAATACTGCTTTCTCCTAAAGCATTTGCACCTCCCAGTTATTTGATTTTTTTTATTTAAATATATTTTATTTTATTGTATTTATTCTTGTTTTATTGCATTTCAAAATTATTTTGTTTTATTTAAGAGCTTTGGGCTGCATTTAATGGACGTACTGTGCTACAGAATTACATTTTCTTTTTTCCTCATTAGATTTTAAAATAAATAAAAACTAAAATAACACTAGCCAATTCCTTAAATTTCCTGCATGGAAAATACTCTAAACCTATAAAGAAATATGGTTCAACTCATAGTCTAATCCGATCTTCCTCACTGTACCATTTGTCGTACATGTTTGCATATGGATTATGTTGGATAGAGTTTAATTCGAAACATATTTTGTTGCATAAGAACCACTTTAGTGACAATGACAAACATAATGTGAGCAGTTAAAGAAAGTATAGACTAAAATGTCACTCCTATAACATCCACACTCACTATATTACTATATGTAGCAATAGCAGTTTAGTGTATTATGCAGTGTCTTCACAATGCACTGATATATTTTGACTTTATTAAATTGTGGAGTAACAACAAGCTGAGTTTGGCTAAGATAACTTTCAGTCTGTCATTGGGAAGCCTTTGGGAACTTCAGTGCTTCTCAATGAGTGGACAGCCAAAATTAATTCCTTTTATACACAGTGGACATTTTGGATTACTTCATATGACATGCTGTCAGTGTCAGTGGGGATTAATGTAGGCTATGTGTCCACCTAGGAAGAAATGCAAAGTGAGGCAGATTCTCAGGCTATCTTTACCTTTCCAGGACAAGCACTGTTAGATTGAGCCAGCGGGAGTATCTGTGCTCCAACAGTGAGTCACTGTGCTGCAGCGACTTTCACCATGGACTGATGCCATTATATATATATTTTTTTTTTCTTTTATATACTTTATTAAGGCATATGGCAGTAGTTATACATAATAG
>NW_018128080.1:314557-319227 GCF_001952655.1 Monopterus albus | reverse complement strand
GTGTATATGAGCTTGTTGGTCTCAGTGATGGTCGTAGTAGGGATTGTTCTTAGTGCTGCATTCACATCATCTAGTAGACTTTCAGAAGGCGCTTCACTTAGTCTCGGTAACCAGCCACGGGAGTTCCAGGTGTCCATCTTGCTCATGAGCTTCAATCTCAGAAAACAGCACGAGCTACTGCAAAATTCTATGAGCAAACTAACTTGTCAGCCTTCAAATTAATGTCTTCTAAAGGGTATAAAATGAATCAAGTAAGAAACCAAAAACGTACCGAATACATTCCTGGCTCCCCCTTGCTGGAGCATTCGTGTTGTACCTCGTCAATCTCTAGTTGTGATAGCAGGTGCTTCTTGCGGATGTTAGAGCACTATCCATAGGTCCCACATCCTCCATGTGTACCCCCTCTCGCTGGGGTTACTTGTATAGTAGCATTCCAATAGTTCCCTGTTCTCCTCTCTTGTCCATGAATGTCTTATTCCAGTAACCCACTTCTCATCAGGAAGCATAATTTCTGTAGACGGACATGCTAAACATGAATAGCTTAGTTCAGGGGTCTCCAGCCTTTTTTTACTCTGAGAGCTACTCATGTTTTACCCTTTCTGCAATTCTGATAGCTGGCTAACTTCTCTCCGTGCTTCCTTGATCTTGGTCTCCAACCTCCTTCTCCATTGA
The DNA here is from genome assembly GCF_001952655.1 of Monopterus albus. Taxonomy (NCBI): domain Eukaryota; kingdom Metazoa; phylum Chordata; class Actinopteri; order Synbranchiformes; family Synbranchidae; genus Monopterus; species Monopterus albus. The sequence continues at coordinate 318,555 of NW_018128080.1, read as the reverse complement.
GGATACCGCTCCTTGTGGCCTTTGTTGAACTTACAGACAAACATTTTGTATCAAAAACATAAACAACATCAGGCATCACATCAGATTGTCAAGATCACATGTACCTGCTCTGACATACAATATCAAAACCTTATTTTATAGATTGCATGTACTGTACAGTAGGTGCTGTAAAAAACAATAGAAAGTTGTTTATTGTAGTTTGGACTCCTTATCAACGGCTGGCTACTTAAACCAACGTTACTTAAAAACCCCTTGGTGCCTGACTGCCACAGTTTGATTAAATGTTAAACATGTTATGTTACTTACACATTCCTGGGATATTATGATCTCAGATATCCACTGCAAATAAACACCCACAACCTCGTTTAGAACTAGTACAAAAAGACACTCCTTATAACACCAGTATTTGATGGAGTATCAAACCAATGCATTGACAGCTGGTGGTACATCCAATGGTACGTAGCAAACAGCAACTGCTAATAGCAAATTTGGCGTAGTGTTACTTATTGTACTGAAATGAAGCCTAACATGGAGCAGGCCACAACACACCTGACTGAATCCATGGCAACATACCACCTGCTTCTTGTACAGTAACATTACATGTTCATCATTTCTTTTAAGTGAAGACTTTTAAGGCTTAGCGCAATATTGTCCAAAATAAAACATCACTGATTGGCATAAATGACGTAAACAAACTTTACAGAATTGTAACTCATTTGATTGACGGGTGATTGGTAAATAATAATTTGGTGGCAACCTTTAGGTGAGCTACCCAGAAACGGGTAGCGAGCTACTGATTATAAAGACCCCTGGCTTAGTTGGTAATGGCAATGCCGTTCAAAAGAGTTTGGCTTTTTGACATGATATTCTAATAACAGGTAAACATGCTCAATGGGAGATACTATGGGACAGGCTCTCTTGGAAGAGAAATAGCCATTGATTATAATATAAAGGCAGTAAGTACTGTAAGGATTGTTATAGTTTAATGGACTACACAGATCAACAGAACAGGTTGAATATCCTCATTAATGGGAAGAGGTTTCCATGAATCAAAGCTCCAAAGAGGCCACACACAGTTGCTGCCTGGACTGTAGCCACACAGCTTTACGTATGCAATTTGCTAAATTTAGTTCCATACACTGACATGGGAAGCAAAAATACTAGACACTCGAGCATTACAAAAACCACAATAACATTTTGTTTTATAAGTCTCCTACTGTCCTAATAATTTTCTAGAAATTGCTGTGGGGAGTGTATCATCACTCCGCAGTCACTGTTGTGCTGAGCTTGGTGTTTACTTGTGGGGAGGGACTCAGTCAGAGCCTAGGTGCCAAATCTCAATACATATTTCACAAATAAAGTAAGCTGTTTGACAGTACTAATGCAACAATACATTATTAGGAGAGGTCCTGAAAGGGGCTATGTAAATTTGTCCTTACAGAAAATAATGTTGAGGAATTTGGTGACTGCTTTCATTTTCCTATAATTCAAATATCAGCAAGCTGTTCAGGTTTGCATGTATAAAGTAGAGGTGCATGGATCAATCTCAAAATTACTGAAAATACTTCAAATATCAGCAAGCTGTTCAGGTTTACATGTATGAAATAGAGGTGCATGGATCAATCTCAGGATTACTGAAAATATAATGTTAGGTTTTGTTTTGAGTGTTGATATGTGTCAGAAAACTGATACCAAAGCATTGCGCACCCAACTTTACAGAGCCTCACCATCTGTTAGTGCTAAAACCAGGCTCTGGTTCTGTTTGTTTTAGTTTTAGATAACTATAAAGATGGCTTCATCCCACACAATGAGCACTGGACCTGTTGTCCAGTCATGTGATATAATGGCACTTTTTTGCCAAACCTGATGACATATCCCCTGCCTGATCTCTGAGGAAACTGTATGTAGCACACAGACTGTAGCAATGTCAGAAATATTAGTTCCGCTTAATATTTGACAACACTGACCTTTTTGACTAATCAAATAATTATTCATGTACATCCCTAATTACTTTACAAGAAAAGATAAGAAGAGGATGAAAGAAAATAAACAAATGTATAAGTTGATATTTTAAATATTGTTATGTCGTGTGTCAAGTATACCCAAAACTTACTACCAAATCATATCTGACAGCAACCACAAGATACAACATTTTTATATATTTTAAGTTGCAAGCTGGTTTTCTTATCCACTGGAACATTACATCCCCACATCAGTGCCACAGTATTCTGTTAACAAGGAGCAACTATCAGTCCACCCCCACTCATGCTACCATATGTGGGAATGCACCCTTTGTATTGAAGCCAGCAGACGGACAGCAGGGGCTGTTCTCATGAGAGCGAATTGAAATTCAGTGGAAAGGTAATCTTCAGTTGAACTTTGGTTGAAAAGCTTCTTAATTGAAAATAGTGAGCTGTCAAATGGAAGGTCAGAGTTAAGTAGTAGGTTATGAGCCTCAAGGTGACCAAAATTGCTTTCAAATAGCATTGTTTTAACCTGTCAGTTTATCAGCTTTGTTGCTTCTTTATTGTTAAGTTCATTTAAAAGTAACTCCACAGCACCTAACTTGTATTCACACCACTTTTGTCAGCTGTAATTAGCACTTTGTAAGTAAGACTACTGCTTAATGATTTTGTACACACTTTTTTAATCTACTTTGTATATTTCCAGTGTTAACTTCTGTTAAACTTTATATTTAGGCATTGCTTAAAATAACACACGAAAATGTCAGTAGAATTACTAAAAATACTCATAAAGCAAACATACAAAAAAACTTTCCAACTGTCACAACACATTAATATGTCAGTAATTCTGCATTAAAAGCACAATGTGCTATTAAAACTGCATTCAAGAATCACACAATTACATGTCACATCACTAGGCACAGATTTTCCTCTCACTTTGTTTCCTCTGCCAAGGAGATTATGTTTTTGGTTCCGTGTGTGTGTTGGCACGATTATGTATAAATGGCCAAATGGATCATAATCATAATTGTTACAGACATTGATGGGGACCAACCTTTGAAGTGATTAGATTTTGCCTGAAAAGGGTCAAAGGTCAAGGTCACATAAAATCATGAAAAAAAAAAAATCACAAAAATTCCTATCTTTAACATGGGGGAAAATTAAAAAATATACTGTATATCTCCATCATAAGTTATTGTAATCATTTATTATGGGTGGGCCTGCTTACTGCCATCATGCTTTTGTTTTGGTTATATACTTCCTGTTTCTGCCATTTCACCTGCCCTATCCTTACCACCAGTCTAATCACCCATCATTGCATCCACCTGGTTCCAAGCACAGTCCGATCTCTGTAACTCTGAAACTGAATGTGTGGAACCTTTGACGGACTGCTGTTTCCTGCTTCTGCGGTAACCTTACTCATTTCCTGTTTTCTGTGCCTGCACCGCGTTTGTGCTTGCTCCCAGATTGTTTAGGAAATAAACTTACTGTTTCTAGGGTCATCTGAATTTTTGAGTAACAACATATGCTTGCACCACTTAAGCACTTGTGTTGCAGAAGTTCTTGCTAATTACCAGATTTAATTTGCTACTTTTGGTCAGCTAGCTTAGAAGCCAGCTAAGCTTGTAGCCTAATTTAGAGAAATGGTTTCCCCCTGTTCCTCTCCTCCTTTCTCTTGCTCAGTGTCACATGTTCAGTTATTCTTCTGCCTCCTTTAGCGATAATGGTACTTGTAATAAATGTCAGATGCTAGCAGCATTGGAGGCGAGGCTCACAGACTTAGAAGCATGGCTCCGCACTATGGAGAATAGCCCAGCTAGCTATGCCCAGGTAGCCAGTGTGGAGCCCCCTAGAAATAGCTTATCCCAAGCTAGCCGCCCCCCACAGCTTTCCGAACAGCCGGGATCACAGACAGGTGGCTTGGTGACAGTTCGTAAGAGTGGTAGCTCCAAACGAATGCCCATGGAGCATCACCTGCCTGTTCACAAATCGATTTTCCCCACTCACCGACACACCTGCTGGGAAAACTGGGAA
>NW_018128080.1:313071-314377 GCF_001952655.1 Monopterus albus | reverse complement strand
GCGTTCTTGAATTAATAGTGCGTATAGAGCATTATAAGTGAAGTGGAGCCTTTGTTTAGGGAGTGGTCACCCCCCCAGGTTAGCAGGTGGACTTCCTGTTACCTCAGACGCAATCTGGACGTGAACAACAGCACTCCTCGTGTTCATTGCTCTTGCCAGTTACATTGTTTTTCAGATTAGTACACGGTAAAACTTGCCAAAAGTAACTTTATAAAGCTTTGCTTTGTTTTCGTATCAGTATATGAGTTTACTGTGATGTTTGTTTGTACATATTTGACAAAAATAGTAAGTAAATTTTTCATGGTTCTGACTGGCGGTAAAGCCGGCCGCATGCAGAAAAACTTGTGAGAATGCGAGGTCCAAATACCGCGTTTGAAGTACTGAGTTCGTGGACTGGCACCGAGATGTGTTTATTTGCATCGTGTGAGGGAAGTATGCACTGTATATGTTTTGTGGGGATCCTGCACAACAGTTGTAGCATATGTGTTTGTGCAGATTCAGTTGTGGAGACACAGTTTTACGCTTGGCCATAAAATATGATTACACTGAAGTTAATGATGTAAATGTTTTAAAATGTGTTTTACATGGAGTTTGGATGTAGAAGATAGAATATTGAACAATTAAAAAGACGCAACCTGAACGTGAACAACAGCACTCCTCATGTTCATTGCTCTTGCCAAGAACATTGTTTTTCAGAAATTCTTTCCTGCTATGGCCATCCCATCATTGGGGCCCGTAACATGGGCGACAATGAATCCTATCTGAAGCTGCTGACTAAGGATAAGCGTAAATGCAGTAAGGTTGTTATTCACATCTGCGCTGATGACTCCCGACTTCGCCAGTCGGAGGTCACTAAAATTAATGTTGAGTCAGTGTGTAACTTCGTTAAAACAATGTCGGACTCCGTAGTTTTCTATGGACCCCTACCCAATCTGACCAGTGATGACATGTTTAGCTACATGTCGTCATTCAACCGCTGGCTGTCTAGGTGGTGCCCAGAAAATAACGTGGGCTTCATAGACAACTGGAAAACATTTTGGGGAAAAACCTGGTCTGATTAGTAGAGATGGCATCCATCCCCCTTTGGGTGGTGCGGCTCTCATATCTAGAAATCTGGAAGAGTTTATTTTTCAACCTGAAATATGACAACCAAGAGTTGAGTCCAGGGTGCAGGGTCGCAGTCTTACACGCCTCTCTGCTGTCTCCTTGCAGCTGCTACCCACCCAACACTCCCAGTACCCTGTAGACTGTGTCTGCCCCCCGCCCACCTAAATTATATAAATCAAGAATCAACTCCAGAGGAGTT
>NW_018128080.1:307772-312647 GCF_001952655.1 Monopterus albus | reverse complement strand
ATAACACCACACAGCTGGTCAAGAAGGCCCAATGGTGGCTGTACTTCCTGAGGAGGCTGAGGAGGTTTGGCATGTTGCCTAGGATCCTTTGCAACGTCTACAGCTGCATCGTCGAGAGCATCTTGACCAGCTGCATCACTGTCTGGTATGGCAGCACTACTGCTATGGACCGCAAGCGCCTGCAGAGAGTAGTAAAGACTGCAGAGAAGATCACCAGGACTCCGCTGCCCTCTCTGCAGAGCATTTACCACCGCTGGGTGTGTAGGAAGGCTGCCTCTATCCTCAAAGACCCCACCCACCCCCAGCATGGACTGTTCGCCTCCCTACCCGCTGGCCAGAGGTTCAGAAGTGTGAAATGCAGGACCTCCAGACTGAAAAACTCTTTTCTTTCCCTCTGCCATGAGACTCCTAAACAACTGAGGGGTTTATTACCAGGAAATATGTGGTGTACTGTTTACATTCTCAGTTTGCACATGCATAATTGTAAGTAAGGTTTATTTATATAGCACCTTTCACAGATAAAATCACAAAGTGCTTCACAGTCAGCAATGCAGAACACAAAACAACAATATACCAACAACACCAACACATAATATATAAAACTATGATAAAAATAAAAATAAAACCTAACTATCAAATGAACTAAAAGCATGACTAAACAAATGTCTCTTCAGCTGCTTCTTAAAACCACCAGCAGATTCGGCCATACGCAGTGACAGAGGCAACACATTCCACAGTCTAGGAGACACAGCCTAAAAAGACAGGTCCCCCCTAGTCTTCAAACGGGTTTTGGGAAACACCAAAATGGCCTGACTTGAGGAACGAAGAACACGCTTCGGGAAATATGGGGTCAATAGGTCAGCAATATACTGCGGAGCCTGATCATGAAGTGCCCTAAATGTTAGCACTAAAATTTTAAAGTCAATTCTAAACCTGACTGGTAACCAGTGAAGTGAAAATAAGACAGGTGTAATATGAGCTCTTCTGGGGGTTCTTGTTAAAAGCCTCACTGCAGCATTCTGCAGCATCTGAAGACGAGTCACAGTTGACTTATTGCAATAGATGAGAAGGGAATTACAGTAATCAAGACGTGCAGAGATAAAAGCATGGATAATCATCTCCAGGTCAACCTTTGATAACATTTGCCTTAGTTTAGAAATATTCCTCAGGTGATAAAAACAATTTTTTACTACCTCTCTTACGTGGCAATCAAGAGACATAGTCTGATCAAACACAACACCAAGGTTTCTGAGGCTCGACTGGACAGAGGAGCCCAATGAACCAAGGCATTGTCTGATTGATGGAATCTTATTATCAGGCGCAATAATCAGCACTTCAGTCTTACTAGGGTTTATGTGGAGATAGTTACTGTTAAACCAGTTCTTGATGGATGACAAGCACTCTAACAATGAAGCTAAAAAATGGAACTCAGAGTCATTACAAGAGCAATAAATTTGAACATCATCAGCATAAAGATGATAAGACATCTGCTTAAAATGCCGAATTATCCGACCAAAAGGATAGATATGTAACAGAAATAAAAGTGGACCCAAGACTGACAAACCAGCCACATCTGACATAACATTATTTATAGCGACATTAAAAGTTCGATCGCTAAGATATGAAGAGAACCACTGGAGGACAGATCCAGAGAACCCTAGTTCAGATTGAAGCCGACCTATCAAGATTCCATGATCGACCATGTCAAAAGCAGATGTTAAATCTAATAAAACCAGGACTGTATAGCGACCGGAGTCCGCGGCCATCCTTATGTCACTTGATACTTTAAGTAAAGCGGTCTCAGTGGAATGTATCTTCCGAAAACCCAACTGAAATTCATCAAACAGTTTATTCTGCTCCTTAAAAGTAATAAGCTGTCCTGCTACCGCTTTTTCCAAGACCTTTGCCATAAAAGGGAGTTTTGATATTGGCCTAGAATTCTTTGGCTCAGAATAATCAAGACCCAGTTTTTTAAGAATTGGATTTAAAATAACCAGGGACAGATCCAGTCTCAAGTGAGAGATTCATTAGTTTCACAATCCAGGGACCAATCAGAGATGTAGGTAAAATATCAGCTGGGCTAGCAGATGGCTTAATCCTTCTTATTAAAATCTTCACATCCTGAAAAGTAACCGGAGAGAAAGATGACCATAAACATACAGATGGGGTCACATCGATTCGACTCTTCGAGGTAGGAATAATACTCGCCCTATTGTCCGGCACTATATCTATAAAAAAGTGTAAGAACACATTACAGTCCTGTGTGCACAGCGCATTGAGAAGCTGACGGTGCAACAGTATTTCAAATGGTATCAAACAACACCTTGGGATTCTTCTTGTTTAACGCAACCAACTGAGACAAATAGGCTGATCTTGCCTGCTTTATCATTTCGTTCAGCTCCACCATCCTATTCTTAAGATGCAGCCTGTGTACCTCCAACTTGCTGTGCTTCCACAGACACTCTATTTTACTGCAGTCTCTTTTGAGGCAACAGATGGCTTCATTCATCCAAGGACAGGGTTTTTTTTTAAAGAAACAGACTATTGTCTAACCAGTGCAAGAAAATTTTAAGTATCCAAACAATGGCTGTTAAAACAGCTCATAAAAGATTCAGTATCCTTACAATTGGAAAAGGAACTTGGATAAAACAACTCCAAAACACCATCAAGTGCAGCTTGATTAATGACATGTTTTTGAGCCAATATTTTGTGGACAGGCGGCACAATATTGCCAGACACGTTAAATAGCACACAACAATGATCACTCATATGAATATCCTCAACCCTTAGGTGATCATCATCCAGGCCAAATGAAAAGACTAAATCCAACGTGTGGCCTTTTTTGTGGGTAGGACTAGAAACATGCTGTTTAAAATTAAAAGACTCCATAAGAATTAAAAACTCCACTGCCACACAGCAGGAAGAGTCATCAACATGCAAGTTAAAATCCCCAAGAATTAAAACACTCTGAAATTTGATGATAGATGATAAAAAATCAGCGAACTCCTCAAAAAACAAACGTGCAGAGCCGGGAGGTCGGTAGATCAAAATACAGTAAAACGAGTCAATATATCCAACCTTACTCATTTGGAGCTCAAATGAGTTGAAAATATCAGAGGTTATTTGCCTACAGCAAAAACGGCTCCAATAAAGGAGCGCAAGACGTGAGACCTGGGGGTCCCGAACACGGAGCAATCCGGAGGGCAGAGCTCATTCAGATGAAAAAACTCCTGTTCCCGCTGCCAGGTCTCCATCAGGAACAAGAAGTCCAAGTTTTCTTTTATAAACTAAATCATTAAAAATGTTGGCCTTGTTGGCTATAGAGTGGGCATTGAGCAGGGCAGTCCTAGCAGACAGAGCAGGCCGGCCAGCTGGATCCTGCGATGTTAACAGAGCAGCGTCCTCACTTTCCTTCCAACAAATAGTAACAGGAAGCAAAACCCGCTCCTGCGGGGTCAAAGATCAGATGCCCCGAGTCGAGACACTCCGGTCTCAAAGGATATATCCCCCGGACAACAGCACTCAGGTCGGGGCCCGGACATGCTCATGGCCTATGATTGGCAGCAAACACCGCTCACTCCGTACCGAATTAATCCTGCTCCGCCACGACGAGAATCCTTGAAGACGCCATCTTCTCAGCCTGGCCTGGACACCAGCCCTGCAACCCCGCCTTCTTCTTCTTCTGCCACGGGGCTTGGCTGGCATCTGGTACTCCAATGGTAACGTGGGGCACTCAGAACTCCATGGGAAAGACTCTGGATCCCTAGCACCGGTAATACATGTTTTCCATATACTCCTTAATGCGAAATAACGTGTCCCGATCATACGTCAAGACAGCCGACACACAAGTTTTCGCTGACAAGGCCGATAAAACAACATAAAGCCAAAGAAAAACAACAACCATATGAGAAAGGACAAAAAGGAGCAGCGGCAAAGCCAATCACGGGCACCATCTTGTTCCTTGTGTAACCGGGTCACCATTTTATAACATATAATTACACAAAGTTGTTTATTAGGTTTAATCACTGTTTATCCATACCTGACATCCAGAGCCCAAGTGTTCCCTATATGTTGTGTATTGGGTCGCAACCTCCAGCTCCGCCTTGTTTCTTCTTCGTTTGCCCCACTGTCTATCATATAAATATGATGTTGTGTCATACCCTCTTCCCTTTTGATATGTTCCACTGGGAAGAGGTCAGTTTATTATCTGTTGTAATCCTTTTATTTCTTGTGCCCACATCCTCATTTTTACTTCTTCTGCATAACCGATAACTGTTGATACTCATACATGTACTGTTATTACGCTGTTATGACATTTGCCGGTGCTAATTACTTAGCTTCGTTCCGACAACGATGTATGCTAACACACTAACAATGTATTTTTTTATATAGATTGAGCTTGAGGTCCCGCAGCACATGCTAGGTGCTGATTATTATTTCATGTTGTCAGGTATGTTATCTGAATATCTGCCCTTTTGATATGTTCCACTGGGAAGAGAATGGGCTTGAGGTCCCGCAGTACATGCTAGGTGCTGATTATTATTTCATGTTGTCAGATTAAACGGAGCGCGCCTCCAAACGCAGTCCTGGTGTTTCGTGGGTCCTTCAGCCACCACACACGCCCCAGCCACAACACAACGCAGAAGTCCACCGGTCACACTTGAAAGGTCTTACTCTTCCTCGTCCTTTTTGTCCAACACCTGATTGCACATTGACTGTTGACTGCTGCACATGTTGCTCCCATGTAGCATACATTCTCTGTTATATTCTTATATATTTTATTATATCTCTGCATTTGCTGCTTAAAGTGCCTTAGATTTTGTGTTACTTATTTATCTACTTTATATTTCATTTGTATTTTTGTGGCATTCATGT
>NW_018128080.1:304505-305547 GCF_001952655.1 Monopterus albus | reverse complement strand
GAAAACTGGAAAGGAGGTGGCGCTCCACTAAGTCAGAAGAGTTTTTCATAGTCTGGAAAGATAGTTTAATAACATATAAGAAAGCCCTTCATAGTGCCAGAACCGCATTTTATTCATCACTGATTGAGGAGAATAAGAACAACCCCAGGTTTCTTTTCAGCACTGTAGCCAGGCTGACAAAGAGCCACAGTGCTGTTGAGCTTAACATTCCCTTAGATCTCAGCAGCAATGACTTCATGAGCTTCTTTACAAATAAAATCACAACTATTAGAGAAAAAATTGGTCGGACCACTCCCACAGCTCTCGCAGATGTGCCATCTACTACAATGGTTTTAGAAACATCTGTAAGACCTCATTTATACTTGGACTACTTCTCCCCTATAGATCTCTCTGAGTTGACCTCAGCAATTGCTTCATCTAAATCATCAACATGTCTCCTGGACCCCATCCTGACCAGGCTGCTCAAAGACGTCTTTTCCCTAATCAACACATCCATACTAGATCTGATTAAGCTCTCTCTATTAACAGGTTATGTTCCACAGGCTTTTAAGGTTGCAGTAATTAAACCTTTACTCAGAAAGCCTACTCTTGACCCAGGTGTCCTAGCTAATTATAGACCAATAACCAATTTACCGTTTATTTCTAAAATACTTGAAAAAGCTGTTGCAAAGCAGTTATGTGACCACTTGCACAAGAATGATTTGTTTGAGGATTTTCAGTCAGGATTTAGAGTCCATCATAGTACAGAAACTGCATTGGTGAAAGTCACCAATGATCTTCTCATAGCCTCGGACAAAGGACTTGTCTCCATACTTGTCCTCTTAGATCTCAGTGCTGCTTTTGACACCATTGATCACAGCATCTTACTGCAGAGACTTGAACATGTTATTGGGATTAAAGGAACTGCGCTAAGTTGGTTCAAATCTTATTTATCAGAAAGATTTCAATTTGTTCATGTTAATGACGAATGTTCCACACAAACTGAAGTTAGTCACGGCGTTCCACAGGGCTCTGTGTTAGGTCCAATACTCTTCACTTTATA
>NW_018128080.1:301879-303948 GCF_001952655.1 Monopterus albus | reverse complement strand
AGTGCAGGTTTACTTGTGGTTCCTAGAATCCACAGAAGTAGAATGGGAGGCAGAGCCTTTAGCTATCAAACCTCTCTCCTATAGAACCAACTCCCAGTCTCAGTTCAGGAGGCTGACACCCTCTCTACCTTTAAGACTAGACTTAAGACTTTCCTTTTTGATAAAGCTTATGTTTAGGGAAGGATCGGGTGACCCTGAGCCTTCCGTTAGTTATGCTGCTATAGGCCTAGGCTGCTGGGGGGCCATGATGCTCTGAGTTTCTCTCCTCTCTCTTCCATGCATTTCTAAGCCACCATTACACATCACTAACTTTGTGTCTCCTCTCTCCCGTAGTGTGTCCTCTCTCTCTCCCTGTACCTTACTGCAGGTTGCCCTAGCTCTGGAGCAGTCACCGACCACATCAACCTGACCAGTGTTTGATTGTTTGTTGTGTCCTGTTGCTTTTCTTCTTTTCTCCCTCCTCTATCCACTCACCCCAACCGGTCGAGGCAGAAGGCCGCCCACCAAGAGCCGGGGTCTGTCGGAGGTTTCTTCCTTTAAAGGGAGTTTTTCCTCCCCACTGTTGCCAAGTGCTTGCTCAAGGGGGATTTGTTGGGTTTTCCCTCTGTAATAATAATGATAACAGTAAGGTCTAGACCTTACTTTGTAAAGTGTCCTGAGATGACTTTTGTTGTGATTTGGTGCTATACAAATAAAATTTAATTTGATTTGATTTGATTTGACCTGCTGCTCGTTATCTCCCGGTTCACTTCACTACATATACGCCCTTTTTCTGTTTGCTCCATGGAAGAAACTGGTTCATTGATGACTGTTACACCTTTGTGGCCACTGCTCCGTTAACCTGCTCATCAACTCTGACTCTGATTGCCCACACTCAACTGTTACTCGACCTGTTTACCGATGTTACACCTCGCTGTTCCTCTATCCTGTGTTCTTCGCTCCCCATCTTCAGTTCTCCATTCCCATTCCTGCATTCTCCAACTCTCCGCTGGATCTCATTTTTCACAAGGGACCCATTTGTGTGAGAGAATGTGTTGCCTTAGCGGAGGTACATGGACTCTCTGAGTGCTCTTGTTTGTTTTTTTGTTTTGTTTTGTTTTCTTGCTTTACTGTAAATTGACATTAGTATTGTGATCATCACATTTAATAGATGTAACTCCTTAATTCAAGGCCTGATTTATCTGCAGTTGTCCCTTAATGGTCCTAATAAAACAATAATAGACTGCAGCAACACCTGAAACACCTTCAGTATATAATAAACCCTTCACCCTGATGGACAATATGACCTGGACTGTTAACATAAAAGTTATGGCTTTGCTGCTTTGTGCATTATATATACCCAATTGCTAAAAAATAAAGTGCTTTATCTATAGGTAGGGTTTTGTGATTTTAAATGTATTAGTAATATATAGCATAGTAATAGTATAGTATTAAGGGTTCAGTATATTTCTTTCACCAAGATTTAATGTGGCTATATTATAAAGAAGTGATATGACAAACTTGATATCTAGCATGTAGAATGATAAAAAGAAAAATGGGAAATAGAAAATCATGAACCTGTGAAATATAGTGTCATCAAGGCTACATAATTTTAACATTCAGAGAAAGCCTTCAGTCCATCATGTGTGAGCCTCTTAACATAGGCCTGTATCTGTAATTTGCCAGACCTCTAGTGGGAGTCATTAGGTCTGATAATTGTACCACATCATCACAAAGCAGCAACAGGGAGGCATTGTGCAGATCCTAAGGATATACAGTGGGTAAAACGAAAGTATTCAGACCCCCTTAAATTTTTCACTCTTTCTTATATTGCAGCCATATGCTAAAATCATTTAAGTTCATTTTTTCCTCATTAATGTACACACAACACCCCATATTGACAGAAAAACACAGAATGTTTGACATTTTTGCAGATTTATTAAAAAAGAAAAACTGAAATATCACATGGTCATAAGTATTCAGACCCTTTACTCAGTATTTAGTAGAAGCACCCTTTTGAGCTAATACAGCCATGAGTCTTTTTGGGAATGATGCAACAAGTTTTTCACACCTGCATTTGGGGATCCTCT
>NW_018128080.1:290389-301146 GCF_001952655.1 Monopterus albus | reverse complement strand
GAAGGTGTAGAACCATCTCAGGGATGATCAGAAGAAATGGACAGCACCTAAGTTAAATATATGAGTGTCACAGCAAAGGGTCTGAATACTTATGACCATGTGATATTTCAGTTTTTCTTTTTTAATAAATCTGCAATAATGTCAAAAATTCTGTGTTTTTCTGTCAATATGGGGTGTTGTGTGTACATTAATGAGGAAAAAAATGAACTTAAATGATTTTAGCATATGGCTGCAATATAACAAAGAGTGAAAAATTTAAGGGGGTCTGAATACCTTCCGTACCCACTGTAAATGCTCCTTATATGTCTTGGTGCCAGACACCACAGTGCACTTTCAGAGGTGTTGTTGATTCCATGTCTCAGTGTGTCAGACCTGTTTTGGAGGCACAGGGTGTCATGATCCTACCCCACTCCTCTTTGAAAGGAGTTCCTGTCTCCAGCTCACCCTGCCTACCGGGAGCTTTTGGTTCATCACTCACATCAGCTTCACCTGCTCCTCCATTGCTCGCACCTGTTTTCACCCCTATTTAAGCAGCCCTTTCCCACCAGTAACCTGCCAGATTGTTCTTTGCTTTAGCCTAGACTCTCCAGCTTTTTGTTACCTGATATTCTGAGATCCGACACCTTGCCTGTACTTACTGATAACGATTATTAGCCTTGCCCCTGTTATATTGACTGCTTTCTTGTTGTTGACTGCCCCGCCTGGACTCCTGACCTGAAGTATCTGCCTTGCCCTATTGTTGCCAGCTGTGCCTGCTCTCTTTACTCCAGAGCTCTGCTGCACGGACTTATTTAACTTTCTGTCACTTCCCGGGACTGGCTCTTTAATTGGGTCCCTACCTCTCCCCCTACGGAGGCTGCTCACACTGCCTTCCCTGACACAGGGATGACCAGCATACTCAGCTGGGGTGATCTTTTTTTCCCAATCATCAGTGTACCCTTGGTTATGATGCTAGAAAAAAGCATTTTGAGGTACAGGTTGGTCTCACAAAGGCAAAGCTTCACTGTATAAATTCGTTGCCCCACAATAATAGTGGTGACAACTTTAACTATAAATGTGATGACTGTATTTTTTTTTTTTTGTCATAGTGATGATAAAATTCATGTCTCACTTGCTGCACTGTTCTGTTGTTCTAGTGACATTGCCTTAGTCTGTTCTGTGTTTGGTGTAACTTCCACGTCAAAACCCCACCCACACACTCCTGTTTTTCTGTCTGAAAACTCGGCAGATACGTGGACACAGGCACCGCTGCTATTGAAACTTTTCATACTTTTTTCTATCTTATGTCTTTTTTGTCTCTGTAGCTCTGAGACTTCAGCTACTCCCGTCTGTTCTCTGTTCCCCCACGCTGACTGTCACATGCAGTATCTGCCTGCTTCTCTGGCCTCTTGTTCTGCCACGGCAATACTCTTTCTTTGTTCTTTTTTTGTTGTGTAACTTGCCAATGAACACACAGACACACACACACACACACACACACACAGAGAGAGAGAAAGAGACACGTGTTTGCATAGAGTGGACACATACTGTATGTACAGTGCTTTTCCTGGCACTCAGTTGATGCAAGGTGTAAAACTAGAGATAATGGCCTCATTTCATAAATAATGCAAAAGAAGAGTGTGTGCCTCTGTGTGTGTGTGTGTTGGGTCTGTCATGCAAGAGTCAGCATTACTCCTCTTCCTCCATAGCACCTCCATGAGATCGAAAAGAGACCCTAAGATACAAGTCCAATCCCTCTCTCTGTTTCTTTCTTTCTTAGTTTCTTTCTTCCACGTAAACATATATACAACACACACTCACTTCCACACACATGCGTCTCTCAGACTCCCTCCATCAGGTATTAATCTCAGGGCTCTTGCATTGTGCTCCTCCTTCTCCACTGGCTGAGAAAGGAAAAATATAGCGGAGACAAATGACTCATTTTATGGTGCCGGAAAATTACCACCTAAGACATATTACATGGTGTATGTATACATTTATTGTAGGTGGAGATGAGATTTAGAGCACATTTGTGTGAGAGAATAACAAATAATAGGAGAGGGAGGGAAGTGTGCATTTGTGGCTGTTTTGGAAATGAAAGTATCTTGACTGAATAACAGTTGTTCCATGTCCTGTACAGATATCTTGACATACTATAGTTCATTGTGTGCTTTATACGGTCGAACATGTAGCTCCAGGACATGTTCTTGCTTGAATTGATCAAGAACAGAGGAAAGAATGAAGCAGTGACAGTGAAAATCTATTGCAGCATGCAAATATCTGTTCCTTCTAGGAGAAAAATGTACTTGAGTAGGTTTTTGTTTCGGTGGCTTGGCCCAGGAGGGAAGACATTAGGCGTGTGATGCAGGACCTTTTTTCAATCAAGTCTGTTCTCAATATGCTCACTTGAGCCAACCCAGAAGGTTGTACAGATGCTCTGCAGAAGCAAAACAAAAATGAAGAATGATGCATTGATTTAGTTAGCAAGTGGGTTTTTACTCTTTTCTTCTAGCCCTCCAAAAAGTCAATACATAATCTGGTGTAAAAACTGTTATTATTGTACAAATGATTTGACTGATTTTATTGTCAAAGTCCAATATCACAACCCATACAAATCCCAAATAGTGGTATGTCAAATTAGTCCTCATACCTGAACAGCTGTCTTGCCTTTAAAAAAGACCCATATGACCATTAGAAAAATGCTCATGTGAGTGTTTTATGATGTGCCACCTTTGTGGTTAAGGTTTGGTTGAGCTTAGGCAACTTGTGACTGATAAGACAATTTAGTAGATATGCCACTTTGCTTTCTTGCCAATATTTAGAAAATAATATTGACACAATTGATGTATTTGCCAGTTAACTACTGTATAAGTGTACAGCTATCATTTGGCTAACTTAACTTCACATAAAAATAGAAGAAGGGAGGAACAGTGAGTCTACCAGCGTCTCCACAGTTCAGGAATTAACACATTAGGCTCTATTTTCCTGCAAGAGGGTGTAGTGTAAACTCGTGCCTAAACTCCAGGTGCAAGGTGAATATCTGTGTTCAATGCTACTAAGTGCATTTTGTAGGAGAAGCAGAACACGTTATAATAGGGGAGGAATAGATGGTGAGCAGGTGGAGTCGGGGCTGGCTTTAGTTCTGTCCAATCAAACCAGCTCCTCTTGTCCCCTTTAAAGAGCAGGATGGAAACCTGACTGACTGATGTCACTGATGTCAGGACATGGAAACATGAGAGGAAAGATTCTTTCCCTGTGTCTTCTTCTCCTGACAGTTATGTTCTTCATTCCTAAATTAAGCGATCAAACTATTTATGTAGAAGTACTGAACATAAATATTCACTCAGCAGTCTGTTAATATCACTGACCAGTGTTTGTGCATGGAGGATAGAAAGTGTCTGGTCCTGTAACCAGCAGCAATTATATAATGCAATTTACTCACAGCTTCATCCAGTGCACAAAATCCACGGGGGTCCTGAATGTGACCTTATAAACATTTCAGTATCTTTAAGATCATACAATATAATCATATTGTAATCACTGTGTTTATGTTGAAACTGATTGTGGTCTACCAGAGGCCACAGTCAGTGGATGTGTCGTCCATGTTATCTACAGCTGCTGCCCAAGCTGATCAAAATGCTAAAACAGACACAACATATATCCTCGCAGTAGTAACAAAGGTTGGTCTGTGTGAAACTGGTTTGTTTGAAGAAACTTTAATTTAGCAGTGACGGCAGCGCACCTTGAGGTCGGACTGACCTGCTGCATCGCAGGGTGTTTTTATATATATCTTGGCTCATGAGCTGCTTGCATGTGTTATTTATGTGTCATTTTTAATGTGGATTTGGGATCCCAAACACTGGCTGCAGATCACCTCTGCATCCTGTAAATAGCCTACAGATGGTGTGTCCTGACGAGTGCCAGCAGTTAGAGCATATTCATATCTATAGCCACATACTGAGGACAACTTTATCTATCTTATCTTAAATAATCTTCATGATACATAAGTTATTCAAAGTTAGGTTTTCAATGCTTCAATCAAACTGAAGCATTTTGATAACTCTGTATTAAAACGGCTCCTGGTTCGCTCTTTCACTGATTTAACACAGCAGTTATGTGTTTTATTTTTCAAACAGAACCATTTAATTAGCTGTCTTTAGCAGGTTCCATTAGGTTCACATACAGTATGACACAGTTGGTTGTATTGATTCGAGCTGCAGCATTCATAAAGGGGCTGAATTTCATTGCAGCAGTGGTGTCTGTCACTGGCCATCATGTTGTGTTATTGTGCTACCTCAACACTTTGATGTACTAAGTAATAATACACATCAGTTACTGTTCTGAAAGCACAAAAAATACTTTTTTCATACCATATTTTGCTCTGCAGTTTTCTGATGATTAATTTAACTCAGAAGCAATACTATCCCGACTCGGCAGAAACAGAGGAGCTCAAATGAACAGGTCCTGAACTCATAATTTTCCAGTTGTGAAAAAAGAATGCACCACAAGGTTCTTTCTGAATTCATTTATCTCCCTGACTCTACGTTTTCATTTGCAAAACTAAAAAAAGAAGAAATATAACTGAGCAGAGAAAAGCCCTTTGAAAAGTTTGTTTTCAGAGTGAAGCAGGCAAGTTGGTGGTGGTTTTATGTCTGCTCTTACTTTTCCAGATATACTGGACTCTGTTTGTACAAACAGCAGCATGGTTTGAACTGCTCACTAGATAGATGTCTTGGACTCTACATCTGAATGACGTTTGGCTACTGACATCTGTCACCTTCAGTCTTTCTCGTTCCCTCTTCCAGTTTCTGCTTCCCTAACACACACCTATGCACTCTTGCACACTGTTAGCTAGGAGTCCCCACTTCCAAAGCATCTCTGTCGCTTATCTCTTTCATCACTCAAACTGTTGCACTTCTCCTTCCTCTGTGGCACCCCAAGGAATGAAAAGTAGGAGACAGGAGAAAGGGGAAAGGGAAGACAGAAGGGACAATTGATTCAATCAGGAGGGCTCATATGTTCCAAAATGTTCTGCTTTGGCAGCAAAAACGTCCCTCTGACATGTGTCCAATTGAGACCTGCCCACTCAGCAGAAGTGATGGGACAATTCTCCTCGTCTGCAGATTGGAAGATGAGAGTGTGGTGCTAAGGAAGAGAAAGCTGTGGAAGTGCCACCACTGACTTAAAACTCAGGATATCACCTGCAGCTGTTGTCAGGTTTGTTTTATCCAGATTTATACCCTTCCCCCTCATCACTGTCAATGTCAGCCACATGCCCTCCCCCAACACACACACACACAAAAATCATTACTATTTAATGCACAAATACCCTAATTAATGTTATTATAGACTGTGAGCAGAGCTGTAAAAATGGGTCCTGGGGAGAGAGTTTGGAAAAGGCCCAAGAAAGGAGTGATAAAGGGGCACAGGCCACTAAAGCAGTGCCGTCCTTTGACGATCCGGTATCAGAAATGACTTTACAGGAGGAGCTGCAAGAGGCCATTAGACAGATTTGTCTCTTTACAACTAGAAGTCCCACAGGAACAACAAGAGTACATATTTGCAAGAAATACTGGACCGCTGACTGTTTAAGGAGGCAGAGTCCAAAAAGACAACAGACAAGCCAGAAAAAGATGAAAAGTGTTACTCGATTTGAAGGAAAGCACACCAGTGACAAAAACAGTCCTGATGCAGGAAGAATATATGAAGGAGTTGAAAGTAAACTTGTTTTCCCCGTGTGATTCTCAGCCATCCAGGTGAAAAAACTTAGAAAAACTCAACTGGACTAGATTTCTAGGTCGAAGACGTTTCACCTCTCATCCAAGAGGCTTCATCAGTTCTGACTGACTGGTGTTGAGTCAGAGATATTTATCCCCCTCGGTGGTGTTTCAGTCCTTTGAAGGCCAGCAATGTCCCTTAACAACTGAGTCATTGCAGTCCAGTATCGGTGAGAGTCGTTACCTGTCTTTGAATCCTCCCCTGTCGACCGACGCCTATTGTCCTGGTGGGCATGTTTGGGCAGAGATCTCAAAACAGGGTTGTAGATGGAAGACAAGTTGTGTCTTAGTCCACCATCCCTATTTAGTGAGGGGTGTTCTATTTTTACAAAAATAGCTTCCTTAACTCCTCTCTCAAACCAGCGTTGTTCTCTGGAGAGGATCTGGACTTCACTGTCCTCAAAAGAATGTCCTTTGTCCTTCAGGTGGAGGTGGACTGCTGACTCTGGTCCACTGGGGTTGGAGAGGTTGAGCTGTGTTCCTGTGTCCAGGGGTTAGTATGTCATGGCCTTCAGACAATATAATATGTGTAAATACTGATTCTGTTTAAGTGTTACTGTAGACGGAATCCTGATAAGCAAATACAATCTGTAAAAGTCTGGAATATTAACTCAACTTAAAGAATCAGAGAAAACACATCAGAGCAACATACTGACCCACAAATGTGTGATAAACAGCTGAGTGCACCCTATTTAGACCAAAAAGACATTTTTATGAGAGTGGAGGAAAGAGCAGGGAATCTGTTGGACAAACACTTAGGTAAAAGGGGTCTTGTTATGCATTACCATCTATTTAATGGGGATAGAAACTTGGTGACAAACCCATGGGACATTAACAAGGTATTTTATAATTTGTATAACTACCTTTGTAATTCAAAGATGAATCCAGAGGTAAGCAAGTTTCAGACCTTTTCAAAAATGTACTTGCCAGAAATGTCTGTGGATCAGAAAGATTATCTAAACCGTGTCATAGGAAGAGGAGAGCTATTTCATGAATGAAGGCTAGGAAATCACCACGTTTACTGTAGACAGTGACAAAATGGCCTCTATTCTAACAACTGTTTAAGTAGGACCATGTTCACTGGGGCAACTTCAAGAAACATTTAATGAGGCTCTGATTTCTCTAATTGTAATAAGACAAAGATCCCCCTGCCCCAGGTAGTTTTGGACCTTTTAGATTGATTACTGTGGGTTGCAAGATTCTGACAGAAGTTCTTCCTTTGACAGCTAATTATGGTCAAAGCATCCTGATAGCTTAAGCTTCTTGGATGACCAAAAGGGGTTTGATGGGGTTTAATGGGGCTTTATATGGTATACTGTTAAAATACTTGGCTTTGGGGAGACTTGCATATTCCCACGTATTCTGTTCCGAGGCACTGATGTGTGACAGTAGTTATTTTAAAGTTTAGTTTTCCTATTTTCTCAGTCCCCAACTCATTAATGTGCAATAGGTTCTGACATTTACCGGGATGACCTTAAACCAGCAAGGGTGTACTACATAATAGCAAAACCTATTTTTTTTATTAATAATTGGATAAACATTTTCATATGAGCTTAATTATACTTAATTAAGGTTGCAGGGTAGAATATCATTTTTGAACCCTGCTGAGTAGACTCAGTCTCCAGTCATGCAAGCAGCTCTGTGAGGCTATACTTAAGCACAGCAACGCTTTGAGGTAAACACCAGCATGCTAACATGCTATGTTATAGGAGGCATAATGTTTACCATCTTAGTTTGCATGCTAACATTTGCCAAATAGAACTAAACACAAAGTACAGCTGACAAACTACTGGACAAATTAAATTTGGACCTGATGATGAAAAGTGAGCGGTGGAAGATGTGCTGCAAACACCTCAAAATTGTATTGTATTGCATTGTATTTAAATCATGTACTGTACTTCAATAAATATGCTTACTATATATTCCACCACTTCATCACCATGATTACTACAATTCATCCAGTACATCCTCTAGCTGTTGAGACATTTCACTAAAAACCATTAGCATTATAACCATTATAGTGGCAACAGACCATGAAGTTTGTCAAACTTCATGAGATTCCATCAACTATTTATAGAGCGTTCTGAGTGGCAGAGTCATCAAGAGAACACCCAACCAACATTTATGTTCACAGAGTCACGCTAATGTGGCAAAAAATAACTATTATTAATCTCCTCCTTGTACCTGCCATGGAACAAGCAGGGGCCGCGTGTCAAACCCTGACTTCCTCTTTAGATAAAATGGAGTTGCACTTTCATGCCCTGGACTGTAGCCTCACTTGTCACGGAGAGGAAAACATACTGACTTTTAATTATTCACACACACTCAACCAGACAAGCGCACACTCATACACACAGAAACAGTGAACTCAATAAGAAGGTTATAATGGCTCATTTTCTGTCTCAAATCAAGGGGAAGATTACTAGATTCCCATAGCAAATTAGCTCACATGAATGGTTCATTATCAGTGTGAAATATGCTGGTAGTGGGATGTGATCTTTATGGCCACTCTTGGTTGGATTGATTAATGATATAATCACTCAAACTCAGATTGCACTACATACCACAGTGGTGTGGAGTGTAGCCTGTGATCTCAGCACAGTTTGACTAACCTGCTTTCATAGAGGAGATTCATTTTTAATGATTTGTTTGTTTCATATTATAAAAAATTAGATGCTTTGTCTGAAAAAATTCTTCTATCCCACCATGGTTGTCAACTGTCTCCATCTGCTTCTTCCTGTCGTCATGTCTCCCTTTCTCTGTCTCATCTCTCCTGGCTGTTTATTTACAGCACAAAGCCAGTGCTTTAATGATGCTTCAAGGTTGTCAATATAATCAGAGTGTGATTCTCTTCATATACAGGAGCTGTCAGGAAATAAAAGCAAGTTACAGTTACAGTGCCTGGCACCCACACCGAAGCTCTCTTTCCACCACGTTGCCAGGGCAAAGATAAGAACAAAAGCTCTGTCAACACAATGTGACACTGTTTATCGATAGATCCCTCTTGGTGGAGTGTGTTTACATCTGCTAACAGCCCTCCCTTTTCTAAAATTCCTCTCTCAAGCAGCCCTAATGATCACTGTTGATGACTGATTTCAGTGCATTGTGGGAAACGGAGCTTGGAAAGATCATTTTAGAATAAAAATAGATGCCTAGCCTTGATTCTATTTTGGGGTTTTTGTTGGGAATAATTAAAGCTTTGAGTTTGACAGTATAGGTATTCATGCACGTGTACATGTGTGCTTGTAATTTGTGTAGCAAAGCATCTCTCGTTACAGTGAAGAGGCTTGCAGAGAGGACAAGGTCAACGCTCACTTTATCATTGTTTATTACTCTGGGCACAAGCGTGTTTGTAGCAGTTGTAGCAAAGGTGCAGACACTCTGAAGTGAAAATCTCTGCCTCCTACCTAAGGTACAAATTAAAAGTAGGAGCTGCTTTCTTCTCATACTCTGTCATAAAAGACTAACAGACACTTTAAGTATTATTTATTTACTTTGAATTAAAGTCTAACTGAAATTTGAATTCACTTTTTATGTAAGGAAACTTTTAAACATAGCTGTTCCTTTACAACATGTAGTACTTGAGACAACTTATTGTGCTAAGTTTGTATTTCATTCAGAAAGTGGACACTAGAACACTAATCTCATTGATTCCAACTAAATGTTACTTTTGGTTTATAATATTTCAACACCCCTTTGAGGCAAATTTGTGATATTGCACTATACAAATAAAATTACACTTGACTTGACCTGGCAAGTTGCTGGCAGCTCCTGTACACTCAGTGCTGTGGTTGCCTTGAATTATACAAAAAGCCAGTTTGTGATAGCTGTCTCTATTTAATGGGTCTAGTTGTGGTGATGGTCAATAACCAAAATGTGAAAACTCACAACATGTACACCTGTAACCTCAGCATTTGTATGATAGCTAATGTGCAGTTGGAGTAATGTACAAAATGTTCTAGTCACAGGACTAATGTTAAAAGTAACCACTGACTGACCAGTATATGGTTTTGAAGCTCAAGTCTGGCATCGCCAAATTTGGTAAGGCTTCACTCCACCTGCTATGGCTAACCCAAAAATGGGCAAAGAGGTAGAGCATGAGAGGAGCTCGCCAAACACCTAGTGGCTAGCCACCATCTGTCACTCATGTAGATCATGCTCTTATTATGCATAACTTTTAGCTTCATTATATTTTAAACAGGTGAGTAATATACAAATTCACCTCCCTGTACAATTGCCATGGAAGAGGAAATTAGAGACCAAGCTGGTGTTTTTTTGTTTGTTTGTTTGTTTTACCAGCCTGTAAACATGGTTACTTATGCTGTAAATTAGCTGCATAGCTGTGGATGGGCCTGGACCCACCCACTTGGACCCCAGGGGTGCACATGTGTGGTTATAAGGTGTAATATGCATTTAGGCCTTTTTTCTTTAATTTCTTGGTGCCAATAAAGCCACAGTGTGCAACTAACTGCTGAAAAATAGGAAGGTATGGTCATAATTGTGTGATTTTTGGCTGGTATCACTTAGGTAATGGTCTTGGAAGAGGCTCACCTTTTCTGTAGGCCCACCCACACTATGATTTCTGGCTCTACCAGTGTTGTAAATTTCAGTGACATGCGGTGAGGTTGACAGCTGGTGAGGCACTGACTCTTTTACAGTCAGATTTACAAATACAAATGAACCGTTAACAAATTGTCTCTTAACAGACAATGCATTATGTTTTATATCTCATATCAGCATTCTTCACACAAACGTGACCCATATTTAATTTGAGGTTAAAATTTATTCCAGTTGAGTTTATTTCTAACTAGAAATAATAAAAGTTTATGGTCTTACCTTTACTTGTACACAAATTCCATTTGTCAGCTGGTATGTATTACAAACCCTTTTACCGTTCGAATCCAATATTAAAACAAATGTTTTCAATAAAGAAGATCCTTCTGGACAAAAATGTCCAGACTGTCAAAAATGTTTTGATTGAAAGTCCAGATTTGCGAATTT
>NW_018128080.1:287116-289996 GCF_001952655.1 Monopterus albus | reverse complement strand
TAACAGTATAGAGGGGGAGGTCCCTCCCTCCCCTGCCTCCCCTGACCACACGTCACTGGTAAATTTGGGCATTTTAACATGAGAGTCTATGAGGATGTAACTGACTCCCTTTTAGAGTCAGCCTCAAGTGGCCATTCAAGGAACTGGAGATTTTAACACATCATTTCTCAGCCTTGGTGGTTGCCGCTTGAAAGTAACAGCTAACAATAGGTTGCCCCAGCTAGTTAACTCTCTGTGGAATTGTATTGATGTTATTCACTATTTTTTGCATCTGCATACGCAGGTTTTAACTCAAAATACAGTAACAATGTCATTCAGTAACAAAAACTGATAAAAAGCATTGCTGTATGAGGCACTATCATGACAGAAAATCTCTTAGCAGATGTAATATTTTATTCACTAATCATATAATTAATTGATCGTGGCATGTTTATGTCAGTAATCAGTTTTGAGAAATTAAAAAAAGACATAATAAAAAATACATATACCACAAATCTGTCATCAAACTGTAAACTCCTTTTGCAAGAAAAATCTGACGAGGTCACCCTTCTGACAGTTTTCTCCTCTCCAGTGCCCACATCTTCATTAATGACCACATGCCTGCTGATGAATCCAGCAGTGCTCTTCTGGGCAGCCTCAAGTCTCCAGCATGTTTCAGATTTTGCTGCTCTGCCTGAGTGCCACACAGCTTCCATCAAATCAAAACCTGCAAGTTAAGACAAATATGTGACAAGATGCGATAATTGGAACTAATTGGACAGCATTGTACATTTAGATTTGCTGTTTACAGTACTTCCGACATCTGACACATTAACATCCTGTCATCTGCATACTTGGCGTTGTCAGATATTAGTGCAAATGAGCTCATTTCAGTGATAAAAAATGGAGAACAGGAGAAGGGAATGAAAAGTTGTTTCCATTTTGCAACTATTTCAGAAAGTTTCCTAATTACAGCTTCCTAACCCTGTAAAGCCCATTTGCATCGCATACAGTTTGTGAGGATTACACGATCCACCGAGAGGCACAGCAAAGTGCTGCCTCATCGCGCATCTCCTCCATGTATTTGAACGGGACATACGGAAATTCTGCTATTCTTTATTGAAAAAAATTTCTTCAACATCGGATTCGAACGGGAAAAGGGCCTACAACACACACCAGCTGACGAATATTAACATTTATTATATTTTATGGTTAACTTTTTGTTTTTTCAAGATTGACAGGGGAGGCTCTGCCTCACCTGCCTCCCCTGACCACACGTCACTGGTAAATTTGGGCATTTTAACATGAGAGTCTATGAGGATGTAACTGACTCCCTTTTAGAGTCAGCCTCAAGTGGCCATTCAGGGAACTGGAGATTTTAACATTTCTCAGCCTTGGTGGTTGCCGCTTGAAAGTAACAGCTAACGATAGGTTGCCCCAGCTAGTTAACTCTCTGTGGAATTGTATTGATGTTATTCACTATTTTTTGCATCTGCATACGCAGGTTTTAACTCAAAATACAGTAACAATGTCATTCAGTAACAAAAACTGATAAAAAGCATTGCTGTATGAGGCACTATCATGACAGAAAATCTCTTAGCAGATGTAATATTTTATTCACTAATCATATAATTAATTGATCGTGGCATGTTTATGTCAGTAATCAGTTTTGAGAAATTAAAAAAAGACATAATAAAAAATACATATACCACAAATCTGTCATCAAACTGTAAACTCCTTTTGCAAGAAAAATCTGACGGGGTCACCCTTCTGACAGTTTTCTCCTCTCCAGTGCCCACATCTTCATTAATGACCACATGCCTGCTGATGAATCCAGCAGTGCTCTTCTGGGCAGCCTCAAGTCTCCAGCATGTTTCAGATTTTGCTGCTCTGCCTGAGTGCCACACAGCTTCCATCAAATCAAAACCTGCAAGTTAAGACAAATATGTGACAAGATGCGATAATTGGAACTAATTGGACAGCATTGTACATTTAGATTTGCTGTTTACAGTACTTCCGACATCTGACACATTAACATCCTGTCATCTGCATACTTGGCGTTGTCAGATATTAGTGCAAATGAGCTCATTTCAGTGATAAAAAATGGAGAACAGGAGAAGGGAATGAAAAGTTGTTTCCATTTTGCAACTATTTCAGAAAGTTTCCTAATTACAGCTTCCTAACCCTGTAAAGCCCAACACATAAAAAATAGCCAGAACATTCTAATTTTTTGGAACTGAGATTTTTATTAAACCTTTTAACAAAATCCAAAAGAAAATTCAAGATTCAAGATTTTTATTTGTCATTTATGCATAGACAGACAGTCCAGGCATACAGGAATAAATGTGCCATATTATTTTGTTTATTTATTTATTTATTTTTTTGTATCAAATTTGATACATGGGGCATTTTTGGCAATTTTTTTTGGTCAGACACAATATGACACAAATGGTTTAATAGGGCTAATTAATTTTGTCTGATTCTTCTTCCAATCAAGTGTGCAACAGTCCTGAGTCGTGGTTGACACAATTTGCGTTTCAAAATGTGCCACACATTCTCTATTGGGGACACGTCAGGACTGCAGGCAGGCCAGTCCAGCACTCTGACCCTTTTCCTCCACAATCAGGCCTTGGTTGTTAGGTATCTTTAGTCAGATAGATATTGGTTAGGTACTTGTTGTATTAGAAATGTTTTTAGTGTAGACAGGATGTCTAGCTCAGGCTGTTAAATGCTTACTCATTTTCATGAGTTACTCCAGGTTGTTTATGGTCAAGGATAACTAGATAGAGAGTATATGACGTGTTTAATCATAATCATAATATCTTCTTATGCCTAATGTCAGGACATGTCACTGAATGTCCTGTCAGAATGTTTTTAGATACACACCACTTAATCAACACA
>NW_018128080.1:285059-286863 GCF_001952655.1 Monopterus albus | reverse complement strand
GCTTCGTCTCTCTGAGTTCCTGGTTAAAAGAACTGGAAGATATCTTTCAATGGTGCCGTGACCCGTGGATCAGCTGAACTCTGCAGGACGACTGGTCCATTTGCTGAGTAATGTCCCGGACCGACAGCGGTAATCCTGTGCCAGGCTGAGCTGAGCTGGAAATCCGATATGCGGTCCGGAGCTGAATGCTTCCCTGATCAGAGAGTGCCCTCCTGGTTGTAGTCAGAGCTGTGAGCAGTCCCACACATCAACTGGCCGGCCACAAAACGAGGTAAGCGGAACCTTTGTTACACATAAACTCCGCACATTGAATTATTTCTAAATCAAAGCTGATGTGTGGGCTGCCCACTCTCGACATTCTAAATTGGATCCAAAACAGTAAGGATAATGAAACACTTTTTTTTTCTGTTTTTGAATGCAGTGCTGGTTTGTTCATTGTCACATGTACAGTTAACAGAAGCACATAGACTCACTTTGAGGGAAAGTAAATGAGTGCCATTGATTACAGAATTTGATACCAATAAGGGACGTAAAATTCACGTTTTATAAGTGAGTTGCTGCTAATTCATAGCAGTTGTCTCCTAAATTGTCCAATTTCTTTTTCATTTCCTTCCCCCCTGAAGAAAAAAAAATCAGGCAAGTGAGACATCTCGCCTGAAATTTAGGATCTTTGATAAATTCCACACTGTAGTAACGGCACAGGGAGATCGCTAGTAAAATGAAATGTGTGGGGTGGTTAACTGCACAAAAAGGCTAATTAAAACGTTTTTCCACAAGCGTATCACACTGGACAATAGGTTCATTGTGAGAATTCGTTGTGGAGTTAACGTGCCTTGTGCAGCAGTGTATCTTGTCCGGGTGGAAAATAGGATTAGTGGGAAAAATTACATCAGTTAGGGTGACTGCCTGTCCTGTTGAGATAAAACGGTGGAATTGATACGGAATTAACCCCCAGAAATTGTGTGCAGCAGGGGTTAGCCTGCTGTAGAAGCCTCACTTTTTGATCAGTTTCCACCGGGCCAAGAGTCTCTCATAAATGGACAACGTCACGTGTGTTATATTAATTTTTCATTATGGCTGATTGTGATATTATTCAGGTTTGGAGCAAGTGCAAATCGGGCACACTGGGTGCTATCTTGTACCAACTGTTGAACAAATGGCTTGGCACACAGAGTTCAAACCAACATTGTAGTGAAAAAGATAAATTTGTACGCTGGTGTGAAGGAATGTCTGAAGGGGGCATGTTTGGCGCCTATAACGAGTCTCCCCCAGCAGAGGGAGCTGTAGGATTGTTTATTAAACAGGCTGCTCGCTTGACTTCTAAGGCACGTCTCTGCCATAGGAGAGCGAGTTTGTTACAGAGGCACAAGACAGAGGCTAAACTTAAACATTGTGAAACATTTCTGAAAGATTGTGTCTGTTTTTTGGGTGAGTTTGAAAAAATCCAGAAGGCCACAGCGAGTGTTGAAGCAGCGCATGTCTCTGACTCTCCTTCCAGTGACACCCAGGGCAGGTTCAGAGTGTTGGTGTGTTGTTTCGTAGCGCTGTTGAGTCTTCTCTCTCTGTAAGAATTCAGCAGTGGTTAAAACAGGTGATTGGCTTAAATGCTCTGCCCTTTGAACAGTGGGCAGCCCATATTATTCAGTATATTGATAATGACAAAGAAGATAGAGAAAAAGATGAAAGGGAACTCTCATCCTTACAAGCGCAGCTGACAAAAGCACAACTTAAAGAGATGAGAGATAAAGTTAACAGAAATAAAGCTGCTGAAAACCAGATGCTTTCAGCGGGAACTACACAGCAG
>NW_018128080.1:279776-282214 GCF_001952655.1 Monopterus albus | reverse complement strand
AAGAATCCTAACTTTAACATTACAGTTGAGTGGACTAAGCCTACCTCGACTACGGTTATTAACCACAGCTTCATTGCTATTAAATGGTGGAGCGAGCACTGAGCAAGCTCAGAACTGAAAGAAAATGGGCCATATGAAAATGAAGTCATGTGTATTTTAAGTTTATTATCCATTCCAGACTCGTCCTGCCCTTTTGCAAGTGTATAGCTTTTGATTGATAAACTTTAATTTCTCTCAAGGAGAAGTTTCATTTTAGTCAGAAGCAAAAAGGTCACAATTAACATTTTGTTAATGTTTTTATATCCCCCAGGAAGAATAGCTTTAATCGTGGAAAAAATAGATGCACATTGAAGTATAGATAACATATATACATGCTTTCAATGATATGCAAAACAGGGCACTCTTTATGAGCACATCAGTCGCCATCATTGTCACCCTACCAAAAAATAAATATCACAGAGTTTGAAGTGAAGAGTTAGTTATGCTCTGACTCTGACCTTCCTCTTTTTAAGATATCAAATCAAACTGTTTACATGACAGTCTTTGTAGTCTGTATTGCCTTTGTTTGGTTTAGGTTGTATCCATCACTGTGCTTGAAAACATAATTACAGATTTTTCTTTTTTAGATATCTGAAGTTGTAAAATCTTGATTATTGGCCAAGTTAAGCAAGTTCAACTAACAGCAAATCTTTTATCTTCATTCTCATAGAGGACATTTTAGACATTAAACCCAACATCTCCAGTGCAAAGACAGGGTGACATATCAAACATCTAGAGGACATCAGATAACTCGTGCCTCTGTCTCCCACTGCCTACTGAGCTGATTTCCTTTGTTCTACAGCTCAGAAAAGCTTTCAGCCAATGCATGGCCATATTTGACACCTGTGAATACCTGTTGTTATAAGATCGATCTCAGTGGCAGGAGGGAAAGCCCAGATTTGTGGTTTAGGAATTGGATTGAAGCCGTGTCTTAGAAGCCCAGTGGGATGTTGACACCTCTGAGTGATTTAGGGAGGTGAAAGGCTTCATGCCCTTCAAAAGTATTTTGCAACTATGGGTCTGCACTATTTACTACTATCTCACTGAACTTTGAAAAAACATGACAATTTGTATTAATCCATAACAAAATAGCATGTACTTTAAACAGATTAAAGTAATGGTCTGTGTTAAACTAGGATTTCTAGAATGCCTCAGCAACCTGCACAATCCCGTGTAGTAAAAATCTTGACACCTATGAAAGGCTCCTTTGCCAGGTCTTTATCTCTTCGTCACTCTAAAGTGTCCTGATGAGAATTAGGCTAAGGCCCAGTTTGATAGAATGAGTCAAAGAGACACATGTTTCCCTCCTCCAGGGGAGAGGTTAAAGTAGTGGCACCAGGCTGCTGCCGTCTTGCTGACCACAAAAACAGCCAGCACAGCAATGCTCATAGCAAGCTACTGTAGATTCTCCCGCCACCTAAAACGGGCTTTACAACAACTTTCCGTCAAGAATATGTTTATCTGCTCTTGAGATGCATGGCTGCTAATGCATGATCGGTAAGTGATTTGTATGTTGTATGTTGTATGTTGCAGACATGTTATTTTGTTTAATAAAGGGCTGTAAAGTGTTATGACAGTTTGTGCTGAAATTCATGGTCTACAGAAGATACATTTTGATGGCAATAGTGATCCCCTGACTCTTCTAGCTTTGCCAACAGCAGGTCAAAGTATTTAGTGTGATATCTCAGTACACTTGTGGCTTCCAAAGGATGAATCCTACACACTTTGGTGGCTGTTCTTCTCATGCTATTATAGGCAGCAAACAAAATGACCATTTCGAATGTGGTGGTCGTCCTGGCATCATTCTCTGTGTTTCTGGCCTCATTGCTATACTTATTGTGGTCCCCCTTCTGTGGTGGGAATGCCAATCCCACACACACCGTGATAAAAGAGCAATTAGTCAGGTCACACCTGCACTGGTTTTTGATTTAGGTAAAACATCTACTCTGGAAATTGATGCATGTGACATTTTTGACTGTTCTGGGTGGCCCATAGTCAGTTTGAGGCACTCTGAACAGGATGTCTGTATAGTGCCTGAGCTTCACTTCGACCAGCGGTCAAGGCTTGGGTTTAATCCTTGTGAATGGGGGGATGTGGGTTGGAACACCGGTCCCACATCCTGGGGTTACCGACCACCTCCGGCTCAGAGACACATAAGTAAGGGAAAGACTTTGTTGGATTGGCTCTCTATGATTAAAGGTGAAGCCCCAGAAGATTGTGCCGCTGCTAAATGTATTCCTTTGTTCATAACACTTCAGGATCCCAGTCCTGCTGACAGTGAAAATGTATTTATGCTGGGGGCTCATGTTTCAGGTGCTGATCCTTTAGGGAAATTCAGAATAATTGTAAGAACAAATTCGACCCATAATCATAATCCATATGATGTATACACTCGTGAT
>NW_018128080.1:275536-278202 GCF_001952655.1 Monopterus albus | reverse complement strand
GAATGTTTTTAGCTACACACCACTTAATCAACACACACACGCACATTGATTTTCTTCATGTTTTGACTATTGCTATGGCCAGCTGCATGGCTGGCACCAGAGGCATCACGGTTTGACGTCCCTGTGTAGAATGGGGTTAGCCCAAAACAGATATAATGTACAGGCCTGTTGGGTTCGGGGTCTTTCATCTTTCATCTGCCTGCGTGCAGTTTAGAGGTGCAAGATACCTGAGCGTGTAATGTTAATTTTACCTGTGATCGTTTGAATAAACCATCACGGTTTAGAAGTTACTGGGACCGCCTCGTCTCTCAGAGTTAGCATGGTAAGAAGTACTGGGAGGAAAATAACCCTTCATGGTAATGTGTATGAGGTTTTGCACTGTCTTGTTGAAATATGCATGGGCGTCCCTGGAAAAGATGTCGTCTTGAAGGCAACATATGTTGCTCCAAAAGCTCTGTGTATTTATCAGCATTAATGGAGCCAGCATGGAAGTGTAAGTTACCTTTGCCAAGACACTGACATAACCCCAGACCATGACAGGCCTTGACTCATTGCTGGTAACAGTCTGGATGGTCTTTTTTATCTTTGGCCCAGAGCACACGGTGTCCAGTCCTTCCAAAAAAAGACCTGAAATATCAATTCATCTGACCACAGTACACATTTCTACTGTGTAATGGTCCATCCCAGATGCCTCCGAGCCCAGAGCAGTCAACTGAACACTGTTGACATAGGGCTTCCTTTTGGCATAGCACAGTTTTAAGTGGTATCTATGAATGTAATTACCTATTGTAGTGCTTGACACAGGGTGCCAAAATAATCCTGAGCCCATGTGATTATATTGCTTCTTGTCAACCGGAATAACCCTGACTTCTCATACTCTGGTGCTTTATGCTTCACGGAGACTTCGTTAGCAACTCTATCTTGGACAGCACAATACAAATACCAGGGTTCCAGGTATACAGAACAGATCATGTAACAGAGTTATCCGAGAAACCCTCCATCAGTGGGCTGAACGACTACAGCCCTGTCACCCTGACATCTGCAGTTAGAAAGTCCTTTGAAAGACTGGTGTTGGAACATCTGAAGGACTTTGTAGACCCCCTGCTGACCTACCAGGCAAACAGGTTCATGGATGATGCAGTCAACATGGTACTGCATAACATCCTGCAACATCTTGACTCCCCAGTGACCTGAAAGCTCAGGTTTCAGCCAACAACCCCTCGTCTGTGTGGGGGAGCCTGAAAACCACCACTGGCTATAGAAAACCATCACCCCCTGCTGTGGAGGACCATCAACTAGCAGACAACCTGAACGTGTTCTACTGCAGGTTTGACAATCAACACTGCCCCTTCACCCTCCCCACCTCAGACCCAGCAGCTGCTCACCCGACAATCACCACCCTTCCCTCCAGCCCCCCACTTCTAACGATCTGTGAAAAGGATGTGCATGGCCTCTTTAAAAGACAAAAGATCAGAAAGGCACCAGGCCCAGATGTTGTGACCACCTCCTGTTTAAAAGTGTGTGCTGATCAGCTGGCCCCCATCTTCACACTTATCTTCAACAGGTCACTGGAGCTGTGTGAAGTCCCCTCCTGCTTCAAACGCTCCACCATCATTCCAGTCCCCAAGAAAACCCCCATCAGTGGACTGAATGACTACAGACCTGTCACCCTGACATCTGTAGTTATGAAGTCCTTTGAAAGACTGGTGTTGGCCCACCTGAAGGACAAGACCCCCTGCTGGACCCCCTGCAGTTTGCCTACCGGACTAACAGGTCAATGGATGATGCAATTAACATGGCACTGCATTACATCCAGCAACACCTCGACTCCCTGGGGACCTATGCACAAGCCCTGTTTGTGGACTTCAGCTTGACATTTAACACCATCACCAAACTGACCCAGCTCACTTTGCCTGCCCCCAGTTGTCAGTGGATCACCAGCTTTCTGACAGACAAGATGCAGGACAGCAGGTGAGGCTGGGGAAAACCACATCCAACATCTGGTCAATCAGTACAGATGGTCCCTGTGCTGTGGAGTTCCCTCTACACAAATGACTGACCTCAGAGGACCCCTCTGTTAACCTCCTAAAGTTCACAAACGACACATTGGTCTCACCCAAAATGGTGGCGAGTCTGTGTAAAGACGGGAGGTTGAACAGCTGGTCCTGTGATGTGGTTGCAACAACCCGGAAATGAACATGCTGAACACGCTCAAAACAGAGATGACAGTGGACTTTAGGAAGAGCTCGAACCCCTTTGCTCCTGAAGTCTTTCCAGTTCTTGTACCACGCTAATTCTGAGAGATGAGGCAGTCCAAGTAACTTCAATACAGTGCTGATTTATTCAATGAACACAGGTAAAAATTAACATTACACGCTCAGGTATCTTGCACCCCCAACATGCACGCAGGCAGCTGGAAGATGAAAGACCCCGAACCCAACAGGCCTGTGCATTATATCTGTTTTGGGCTAACCCCATTCTACACAGGGACGTCAAACCGTGACGCCTCTGGTGCCAGCCATGCAGTTGGCCATAGCAATAGTCAAAACATGAAGAAAATCAATGTGTGTGTGTGTGTGTGTGTGTTGATTAAGTGGTGTGTATCTAAAAACATTCTGACAGGACATTCAGTGACATGTCCTGACATTAGGCATAAGAAGATATTA
>NW_018128080.1:269784-275304 GCF_001952655.1 Monopterus albus | reverse complement strand
CTAACACTCCTAAAGGACTAAACCTTTCCTGAATGCAACTTTTGTACCAAATCATCATTACCTCATTACTGGCCCTTAAATGCAACCATCCCAATTTTTTTGGAATGTGTTGCAGGCATCAGAATTGAAATGAGTGTTTATTTTGAACAACAAATAAAGCTGATGAGATATCACATCAAATAATGTGCTGCTGTATTGTTTTCAATTTAATACAGAACACAGATGATTTACAATTCATGATTTTCAATTTTAATTTTGGTTTTACATACTGTCCCATCTTTTTCTGTTTTGGGGTTGTAGGCCTACAGTATCTAGGTAGTTCATTAATCAAAAGAGAACAAAAGCAAAGGGTCCCTGTGCTGGAATTCTCAAATCTCCTATGAATAAATGATGAAATATGAGACAGACAGAGCAATTATTAGCTTTCTTAAACATTGTTTACCCACCAAACTGGCTGTACAAAATGCATGGGGTTGTTTTTAATGGTGCAGATCAAAGAGAATCAAAGCCCCAATGGTGCCACTGTTCAACTGACTGCAATTAAATAAGTCATAAACAGGGAACATCCATGTGGCAGTATAGGGTTTCTCAGTGTGCTCCCAGTGAAAGACACTGACAATAAGTGTGTGATTGAATCTTGGGGGTCCCTCTGGATGGTAGTTTAAGACTTGTAAATATTTAGCAAACTCAATTGTAATGAAGAAGAAATATCATTAGATGGATTGATCATGCCTGCATCGTTATGCTTATTGCCTCCCGACATTATCCGGCCTCAACACAGGCCTGAATTCAATCACAGCCAAGCAGCCATTTTGTGTCAGTCCATCAAATGAGTAAATTGCTTGTATGACAATCAGCTTGCTTGCCTGCCAGTGAGCACTGACAGTGCTGTGATTAGTCTCTCTGCTCATTTGTTTCTATTGGCTTGCTGTTTTACTGTCACCACTCTAATACCAATCACAAGATATGCCAAAGATCAAATGCGTGCGGGTGTGTGTGTGCATGTGCAGGATGGCTCATGATGAATCTGAGCTTTCTAAATTCACCACCTTTGACGTGTCATTTCTCAGCAGAGGTGATGCTGATAAAGAAACCAAACATCATCACTAAGCTGTCATTTTCTGGTGTATGTGTGTGTCTGAGATGACAGTTCAGGTATTTAAGGAACAATGGGTGTGAAAGTTGTGTGCTTTCAGCTGTGCACATATGCATTGGGCTTCCGATATCAGGACAAGGATTGGGAGTTGATAGGGCTCGAGATTACAACTGAGCTTTCAATTTTTTTTTCTCAAGGACCCTTCACCCTCCCTCACACACACCTCCCAACTGTCCACTATTACCCAGAACTGATTGTTTTCTACTCTAACCTGAGCCCAAACAAACATACACTAGGTCACACCCACAGCCTCGACCCCTCAGACAAACATTGTGGAATAGCAGCTTTCTTATTACATGATTCAAAGGCTTGACTTGTTTTATGTTTTGACATTGTACACAAAAGAGAGAGAAAATGTGATGAGCCTTTCAACATTCTGCCTCTAAACATCATTATATTTTACAGCAGACTGTGACAAATGCTGTGTGACAAACAAATCACGCTGGGTTTCAGGGGAAAACATGTTGAACAAATGTGGAAACTCATATGCTGAGAGAGAACAACAACAGTGGAAACAGAATGTGGCCAGATGCAGAATATAATTTTAAACATTCACTGTATAGCCTGTTATTTTTGTAGTATAAGGTATGAAGAACTGAAACATACCCTAGCTACTTGGTGGTCATATGAAATACAGCAGACTGTTCATATATAAAGATCCTTATAAATATACACAAAAACCTTATTGCAAAATGCAATAAAAACTAAAAGCTGTGATTCATTAATTTAACTGACAAAAGCAGAAAAAATTCAATTCAAATGTATTTCTATAGCACCAAATCACAACAAAAGTCAGCTCAGGGCACTTTACAAGAGTAAGCTCTATACCTTACTATTATTAGAGGAAAACCCAACAAATCCCCCTTGATCAAGCACTTGGCAACAGCGGGGAAGATAAACTCCCTTTAACAGAAGAAACCTCCGACAGACCCCGGCTCTTGGTGGGCAGCCTTCTGCCTCGACCAGTTGGGGTGAGTGGATAGAGGAGAGACAAAAGAAAAGCAACAAGACAATCAAGCACTGGTCAGGTTGATGTGGCCGGTGACCGCTCATCAGAAACGTAGAGCTCCAGAACCAGGGCAACCTGCAGAATGGTACAGGGAGAGAGAGGAGACACACAGTTAGCATGGTAATGGATGGGAAGGGAAGAAAAAGCCCCCCCCCCCCAGCAGCCTAGGCCCATAGCAGCATAACTGACGGAAGGCTCAGGGTCACCTGAAGCAGCCCTAACTATAAGCTTTTAAAAAGGAAAGTCTTAAGTCTAATCTTAAAGGCAGAGAGGGTGTCCGCCTCCTGAACTGAGACTGGGAGTTGGTTCCATAGGAGAGGAGCTTGATAGCTAAAGGCTCTGCCTCCCATTCTACATCTGTGGATTCTAGGAACCACAAGTAAACCTGCACTCTGAGAGCGAAGTGCTCTGTTGGGATGTTAAGGCACTATGAGGTCTTTAGGATACGATGTAGCTGTCAAGTCTGAACAGGCAAGGTCCCAATGTGCAAACACCAGACAGGTCAAAGGTCTTTTTCACAAGTTTATTTTAAAGAAGGGCAATGACATGGGAAACACAAACAAGAACACAAAAGCTTTGGGCTGGCTGCACAGTCTTTAACAGAAAGAGAACCTTAAAGGGTGAAAGCAGGGAGAGGCGTCCAGAGAATTTGCAGGGCTTGCGGAGAGGAATGGGAGCTGGCAGGCATAGAATGGAGCTGGGGACGAAGCAGGAAGGCGGCGTGGAGTTGAGGAAGAAGCAGGAAAGTGGCGTGGTGCTGGGGAAGAAGCAGGAAGGCAGCGTGAAGCTGACAGGAGGCGAGTGGAGGACCACAGAATGCACGGCTAGAGAGTATGGGGTCAAGGAACTGAGAGCTGAAGAGCACAGGGCCAGGGAACAGAGCGCTGGAGAGTGCAGAATCGGAGAACTGGAGAGCACAGAGCCGGAGAACGGAAAGCTGGAGAGTGCAGAGTGGGGGAACGGAGAACTGGCTGGAGCATCGGGTATGTTGCAGTCGGTTCTTTTTACCATGCTAACTCTGAGAGATGAGGCAGTCCAAGTAGCTTCAAAACAGTGCTGATTTATTCAGTGAACACAGGTAAAAATTAACATTACACGTTCAGGTATCTTGCACCTCCAACATGCACGCAGGCAGCTGAAAGATGATAGACCCTGAACCCAACAGGCCTATACATTATATCACTTCGGGCTAACCCCATACTACCAGGAGATGCCAAGCCGTAGCGTCTCCCAGGGACAGCTCTGTAGCTGCCCCGAGCAGCAGACAAAACATGAGAAAAAAAAATCAATGTGTGATTGTCTGTTGATTATGTGGTGTGTAGCTAAAAAACATTCTAACACGACCTCTAGTGACATGTCCTAACATTAAACATAAGAAAATATTATGGCTATGGCTACAGTTATACACATCATAATAATAATATTAAACATCCTGTCTCCTGACAGTCATCCCTTTCTATCTAGTTATGCCTAAGCTAGACACCCTGTCTACTCTAAACATTTCTAATACATAAGTATCTAACCAATATCTATCTGACTAAAAATACCTAACAGGTAGCAGGTTAGTGTAGACACAGGAACACGTGGAGACTCACTCAGTGTAATAGAGATGACCAGATAAGTAGAGCAGTAGCCAGTCACAGTCAGCATAGAAGAAATGAGCAGGTTAACAAGGCAGTGGTAAGGAACAAAGGTGAGTAGTTGTCAATGAACCAGCAGCTAACTGAAGGGAAGGGAGGAGTATAAATGGGCTGGAGACCAGAGATAACAAGACACACGTGTATACAGTGACTGCTGATTAGACCGGTAGTAAAGCTGGGCAGGTGAAATGGCAGAAACAAGAAGTATATAACAAAAATAAAAGCATGATGGCAGGAAGCAGGTCCGAACCATAACAGGAGCCTTGTCATTAAGGGCTTTGTATGTTAGGAAAATGACTTTAAAATCTATTCTGGATGTAACAGGGAGCCAGTGGAGAGAAGCTAATATAGGAGATGATTTCTCTTGCTAGTTCCTGTCAGTAGCAGCATTTTGGATTAACTGGAGGCTTTTTAAGGAATTATTGGGACATCCTGATAGTAAAGAGTTACAATAGTCCAGCCTGGAATTAACAAATGCATGGACGAGTTTTTCAGCATCACTTTGAGAGAAGATACTCTTAATTTTTGCGATGTTGCACAGGTGAAAAAAGGCAGTTCTAGAGACTTGGTTTATGTGTGATTTAAAGGACATATCCTGGTCAAAAATGACTCCAAGGTTCCTCACAGCAGTACTGGAGGCAAGAGCTATGTCATCTAAAGTAACTATATGATTAGACAGCAGATTACTAAGGTTTTCAGGCCCAAGTACAACAACTTCAGTTTTGTCAGAGTTTAGAAGTAATAAGTTGCAGGTCATCCAGGCCTTTATGTCTTTAAGACATGCTTGAAGTTTGACCAGTTGACCTGATTCATTTGGCCTCATAGATAAATATAACTGAGTATCATCTGAATAGCAATGGAAATTTATGCTGTATCTCCTAATAATATTGCCTAAAGGGAGCATGTATAAAGTGAAGAGAATTGGACCTAACACAGAGCCCTGTGGAACGCCGTGACTAACTTCAGTCTGCACGAAAGATTCATACTGAAGTTAGTCTGAAAAAAATGTTTCATTGTTCTCACTAATCAACTTAATTGCATTTTAAGGATGGCCAAGTATGTTACACACAAGGAATTTGTTTCCGGTACAGAACCGATGGCAGCCATTTGCGGTGCCACTTCAACCGATTGCTCTAGCCATCGGGGCAACGGGGGGGTTTAATGTCTTGCCCAAGGACACTTTGACACGTGGACTTCTGGCACCGAGATTTGAACCTTCAAGCTTCTGGTTGGGAGATGACTGCTCTACCCCCGCACTACTGTCGCTTCCCCAAAAATCACATTCCCTGACTGGGAATTCAACCCGGGCCACGGCGGTGAGCACGCCGAATCCTAACCACTAGACCACCAGGGAGACCTGGTGTGTTTTGTAAATACAAATAAATTTAGAATTTGATGCCTGTAACACACTCAAAAAAGTTATGACAAAATAAGCAGTATAGATAATATATTGATGGAAAAAAATAGTTTATAAAGTTTAACTATATACATATATGCACGAATACATCGTTTGAGCTCTCAGACATATTTTCAAGGAGACTATGCCGGGGTTACTTTTTTGAGACCATAGCAGCCTTACAGATGGACTGTAATAATGGTGGCACATCAAACCTTAGTTGACATGGTTATATTAATAAACGTGATTCTTAAGATTATGGTACAGTCATGGGTTGGTTAGATTTAGGTACAAAAAACTTTTATAGGTTTAGGGAAAG
>NW_018128080.1:267886-269694 GCF_001952655.1 Monopterus albus | reverse complement strand
ATTGAGTTAAAATAATTAGGCTACTTGTGTTAGAGGACCCTGTTAGAATAATAAACATACAGTTAAGGTTATAAAACAGTGAGGGTTAAAGGTGGATTAACTAAGTTCTTTTTGGCCACTATAGAGAGTCTAGTAAAACTCAAAACAAAGTGAGATTTTGTTTCCTAGCAATGACATGAACTATGGATGCCTGGATGAGACAAAGTGATGTGAACCCTGGTTTTTGCTCTTTCTTTGTCCCACTCTCCCCGTGCAAAATAACACCCTCTGTGGTCACTGTTTTGTGCTTTCAGCTGCCAAGAGCTCTTCCATGGTTGGCTGTTTGAAATGACTACTAGTTCAAAAAATGCTTCTTATAACTTTCGCTACGTGGTTGGTGGGGCTAATATCTGGACCAACCATAAAAACAGAAGGTAGAGAAGCAGGAATAGCAACAGAAGGACTGTAGGCAGCAGATTGTCATGGAGGGGGGTAGGATAGCTGAGAAGGACTGTAGGCAGCAGATTGTCATGGGGTCGGGTAGACACCACAGCCCATCCCATTATTTCATTTATTTATCCAACAATGTGTAAAATCTTAGTTAATGCACCTAAAAATTAACATTTATATAATTATCACTTGCAAATGTGAAACAAACAGTGGTGTCCCATGTTTATTGAGCCATCCATCCACCCCAACCTCATACCCATGTGGATTTTGTCACTTTATATACTCTGGCACCTAATTTGGCACACTGATGTGAAAAATAAAGACCCTTCAGTTAGTAATTTAGAGGATGCTGTCCTCACCTAAACACATAGTGGCTTTAAATATCAAGAACTATTTAGTAAAATAGTCCATGTCTATTAAATGATTAACTCAGATGCTCGTTAATAATGGTTCAACATGATAATAGACATCAAAGACTATTTTAAAAACTGCACTAATGAATACTTGCCCTCTAGATTTTTTGCAACCAGATTCTGCTCTGTAGCAACCAGAGGTGGAATGATAGCCGATCAAAGCTGCCAAATCAAACAAAACACACCTCTCTTTATATCTTAAATTAACGTATTCAAAACATATTTACCAAAAAAATGTACACACGTCCACCTGATAATATCTACCAAAAACCACAAAAGTGACCTCTGGGAAAAAATGTATCTGATTTGTACTTTTTGAGATTTTCGTTTGGCTCATATTCCATGGAGGAGGCAGGATGTATGACCTATACTACAACCAGCCACCAGATGGTGTTGCAGCGGTTTCACTTCTTGGAGCTGTCATGGCATCCACATCTTATATAGCTGCTTACAGCTTTGCTTTTTAGCATCTCTCAGCTCAATTTTAGTTTTACCGCTTTCAGTTTTTTTTTGGTTTGATTCACTCTACTGGTTCTCAGTTTGCTTGTTTCCAGCAGTAGGAGGCAGCATAAAGCCTCAGACAAGTGCACTGTACACTGCCTGACCAAAACTAAATGTCACACTGACAAAGTTAGCTACTACTTGGTGTGCATTTGAAGTAGTGCATTTGGCACCAAAATAGTAGGATATTTCCCTCAGGAACTGTTTCAGATCTGAGACAGTGACTATTGGACTTATATTAGATGAGTGGCTAGAAACACAGCTCCACTACAAATACTGTATGAAAATGCTGACATTTCTCCATGTCTGCTGGATGCGTAAAGGCCGCTTTGCTGTTTTGATTATTCCAGTGTTGATAACTAAAATGAGCAACAAACCGATCTCTCAAGGACTATTCATTCATTTCTACCACTTAGTCCCTGAACGGGGTCACGGGGGGGCTGGAGCCAATCCCAGCCGGCAATT
>NW_018128080.1:265097-267801 GCF_001952655.1 Monopterus albus | reverse complement strand
CACACACACACACACACACACACACACACACCTCAAGAACTATATGTTGTGTTTATTTATTAACCCTGAAACTTCAACCATGTACTAAATAAACCGTGTTCAATTGGAGACAGACTAAATGTTCTTACTTTTGCAGGTTTTCATAATTTTTCAATTCATGTGAGGACACTGGAAAAGCTAATAAGAAAAAGAAAAGGCATCCACACAGATACACACACTTACTTACTGTAGCCTGCAGCTATGAAAGAAGGAGCAATCAGGGGTGATACATTGGCAAATGTCAAACAAGGATTAATGGATTAATAACATTGTTAAGTATTCTCCAAGTACTGTCCCTGTTGAAGTTTCCTATTTTTCCCAACCCCACCTCTCTATCCTCTCTCTTCTTCACTTCACTAATAGGGAGTGTGAAGGGAACTGGGGACATTAAGAACCAATCTCACAGACAAAAAACTCTCGGCAGAATTTAATCTCTCCGTCCTCTTTCTGTCTCCATCTGACAGCACTGCTCTCCAGCTTCTCACTGTGTATGTGTGTGAACATAGTGTGCTTCGCAGCCTGGGTTATTGGGGCTTCTATTAAACCACACTCTGTGTAATCAGCAGAGAATTATATGTGCCAGGGGCAAAAATACTCTGTAAGCCTTTTCTAGGTCTGTGTAAGTATATTATTGTGGGTGTGTGTTGACGTAGCATGTGTGTGGATATTTTACGTTTGTATACATGTTTATCAAGATTTATGCATCTGTGTGGTTGTGTATTAAGGTGAAAAAAGGGCCTTTTCTCCAAATTAAGAATTCTTTATTCCACAGAGAGGACCTTTAGCCAGGGCCTTTCCCAAACACATTTTTTACTCAGGCCAATTAAAAAATTCGAAGGCTAATAGGGCTGCTGCAGCTTGTTAAATGAGTATCTGGAAAGTGCCTAATTGAGTCACTTTCGAAGAAATGCATGGGTGGCAATTCAGCCAGTGCCAAGGTGGCAGTCGCTTGTTAAAATTTCTCCAGCATCAAATATTGTATTTTTTCTTTCTTTTTTTTTAATGCACCTCTTTATTGTCACATTTTTATAGACATTCCCCACACCTCCAAATGCTATTTTATTCACTTACGAGGATGAAATTTTATCAACTCATAGGAAAAACGTCTGAGAAGACCTTTCCCAACCTCACGTCTTACCTTAAATCTGCTGTAATATTGCTGACGGGGCATTGTGTGAGAATATGTGAGTGAGTTATTCCTCCCCTGAATTCTATTAGCAGCTTCCTACTTAGAAAGGTCAGCCTTAATTTCCACAGGGAGAGATAATTACATGAGATTTCAACTTCTCTTGTGGTTTCCTCACCACAAACATCTGGTTCTATAGAGGTTAGCTTCACTATATGCTTATAACTCAATTTCTGGCCCCTCTTTCAGTAGCTGCATTTACCATTGCCTTGTTTTGATTTTATCCTTTGCAATTTCTTCACTGCAACATCATAAGTTAAAGAAACAAGCCAGATGACAATGATAATTGGAACTCTGATTGCATGATGATTGCCAGATGATTACAAATATGCTATTTGCACTGAGCAGCTCACTGCTCCACACCTCAATCACCAGAGCCGTATGCCGTAATAAATACACGAGAGGCCGTTAAGACAGAAAACCCAAGTCATGTCTTTTGCATACCAAATATGTTTAAGAGATTGAGAACTATGAGGGAATGATACACTGTAGTTTGAGGAGCTCACACTGGTGTATGAGTTAACTCTCTCCACTCATCCATAGGGAAATTAACTGTGGCAAAGCAGCATTACATGAATTACCAGGGTAATCCTGTACTGACACTGCCCTAATCTGTACATGGATATACAGGATCAAATCACAGTCTGCATAGTTCACTGCGTATATAACAATACTGGCAAGTGGTTCAAGGAAATAGTAAAGCAGCAGACCCCAGTGTGACAGGGAGGTGAATAAGCCATGGTTTTGTGACAGAAGACATCCATGCTAGCAGCTCAGTGAGGGTGTACTTATGTGCCTCATGCTGTGAGCTAAATGCTAACATCACCATACATACTCACAATGGCATGCTAGCATGCTGATGTATGTAGCTATAATGTTTAGACCTGATGATGGTGCTAGGTGATAAGTCAGGAAATCACTAAAGTCTCAGTGTCTCCTCTGAGAATCATGAATGCCCATATAACATTTTGTGCCAATGAATGTAGTACATGTTGAGATATTTCACAGGATAGATGACAACTCTGACTTGCTGATGGGCTGCAGGAAAGGTCAGAGCATCACTGAAGTGATTATGGATCCCTTTCCTGAATACCTTGAATGTGTATGCCAAATGCCATGGCAGCTGATCCGGTAGTTGTCAAGACATTTCACTAAAAAGCAAAAATTTCAACCTCATGGTGGCATCCTGTGGTGACCATAAATATATGTACCGCATTTTATGGCAAGTAGTCCAGTAGTTGTTAAATCTAGCCACAGGGGTTGCAAGCCAGTGACTTCTGTGCCAGTCCCAAGCCCGGATAAATAGAGAGGGTTGCATCAGGAAGGGCATCCGGCATAAAAACATGCCAAATTTAAACATGTGAATCATCAGTGTGAATTCCATACCGAATTGATTGAGGCCCGGGTTAACAACGACCGCCACCAGTGCTGTTGACCTACAGGGTGCTGGCGGAAATTGGACTACTGTTGGTCAAAAAA
>NW_018128080.1:259737-264059 GCF_001952655.1 Monopterus albus | reverse complement strand
TTGACACGAGGGAAGGAGAGAAGGACTTGTACAGATTAGCGAGACAGAGAGATAGAGATGGGAAGGATGTGCAACAGATAAGGGCAATTAAAGACAAAGATGGAAAGGTGCTAACCAGTGAGGAGAGTGTGCAGAGAAGATGGAAGGAGTATTTTGAGGAACTGATGAATGAGGAAAATGAGAGGGAAAGAAGGGGGGAAGAGGTGAATATTGTAGAGCAGGAAGTAGCAAAGATTAGAAAGGATGAGGTGAGGAAGGCTCTGAGGAGAATGAAGAGTGGAAAGGCTGTTGGTCCAGATGATATACCTGTAGAGGTGTGGAAGTGTCTAGGAGACTGGACCAAAAGTATTGGACCAACCAAGTGACATTGTCTTTCCTGGAGCAATGTGTGGTCAGGCATTTGGTCCATAGAGACTTTCATTTGATAGTCAGTGCTGTCAGTAGAGAATTAACATTGGTATAATGTTCCTGCAGGTAGAGGGGTGATCAGCAGTGTGTTGGTAAATGAAGTAATCTAATATAACCATTGCTTTGGGCCTACAACATAGATGGATGTGATCATGACCAGTCAGTCTCTGCTCCTTTGTCCCTGAATTAGTAACGAAAAACACAGGCAGTCTTCAGCCTTCTCTGTCGCAGCTGATTGATATCTACTATAGTGCTAATACAGTAGCAAGACACACACACACACACACAGACAAAAAGAGAGTTGTTGAACAAAAATGAGCAAATGCTTGGATCTTAAGAGTATGTTTCCATTTTAGAGTAAAGATACTGATAGAATGGAACCAAGCAGACAGACGTGTGGGGAGATTATCTCATCTTACCACTGTAGGACTGGTGCTGATTCAGACCCAGACATGGCGAGGGGGAATTACTGCAGGATTTTAGAGCATCTCTTGAGAAAGCTCTTCAAAGAAGGTATTATACAAAATATCTAAGTGCTCTTTGTAAAAGTCTTACCAGTGCCCTCCTCTTTGTAGCACTTTGTGTCTCACCTCTCTGTCTCCCTCTTCCCAGTCTGTTCACTGGGGAGGCGCTGAACAAGGATTTGCGAAGGACATTTT
The DNA here is from genome assembly GCF_001952655.1 of Monopterus albus. Classification (NCBI taxonomy): domain Eukaryota; kingdom Metazoa; phylum Chordata; class Actinopteri; order Synbranchiformes; family Synbranchidae; genus Monopterus; species Monopterus albus. Next base: position 262,992 of record NW_018128080.1, on the reverse strand, counting down.
CTAATTAGCATTCCCAAACACAACAGCAAAGCAGAGGTGAGGAAGCCAAAGAGCATGTGTGAAACAGGTGCAGAGCAGTGCAGAGGTGCACCAGCAAGGCCTTATCTCTGGCACAGATGTGTTTGTCTCTTCCATGGCTGCATGGTTAATGATGAATGATTTCCTTTCTGTCTAAATGTTTGTTGTCTCGTCCCTGTCAATGAGGCCGTAAGTTACAGTCTCGTAGGAGTAATGGGGTTGGCACGGCTCCAGCCACATGGCAAGTAGCCAAGAGCTGCTGATAGATATACAGTAGGAGAGCCGTGGAAATGAAAACTGGCTTAAAATGACATTCTCAAACATGTCAGTAACAAACCGGTGCCCTCCGTGCTGCATGTTTTTTTTTTTTAATTAGTGCCATTAGAGCAGCTCCTTTTAATAAATCTGAGGAGATTTCTAAAAACTGTCCTTTTCTACTGGGAAACCTGGATGTACATTAGGGCCTAACTGGCATAGTATATATACAAATGCTCATAATAATCTTCTGTTCTGCAGTTTTATACTTATACTCCACCACATTTCAGAGGGAAACTTTATGCTTTTTAGTCCACTACATTTAACATGCAACTATAGTTCCTAAGATTTAACATACAAAATATAGGATAATCTCATAAAATGAGTGTTCTTATAGTTAATGTGCCCAACAGTGTAGATAAAATTTGCTCCAACTCATAGTTACACATACATTACAGGTTCTTGCTGTAATTGATGTGGTTGTGCATGAAAACTAAAATTTCTGCCAAAGTTTTAAATATTTCACAGGAGAGATTTCTGTATAATATGTATATGTTTAATTTAGGCTTTTCTGTCTGGTTTGCTGTGGGCAGTATGCATTTAGAAAAGTAATGTCATATTTCCTTGTACAAATCATAATTTAGTAACATTTAAATCAAAATGCAATGACAGCCATCGTGTGTTTTTGATAGTCAGTCAAATCTGAACAAATCACACCCACACGCTTCATAAAATAATACTTACACACTAAAATTTATTGGATTAATGAGACCTAATAAGAGTGGTTTTGTTTTGACTCAGTGTTATTATAGTTTCTGCCAAGTTTTAACTGTAATTGTTGCTATTTTAGTAATGGAATACACAAGAAAAAGTACTGGCACTGTTTGTGAGTTCCTAATTCTCTGCATAAATTGGTCATGAAATGTGATCTGATCTTCACCAGTCGCAAATATCTACAAACACAATATTTCTAAGCTGATAAAACACAAACAGTCATGACCTTTCATGTCTTTATTGAATACACCCATTAAACATACAAAGTGATGGTGGAAAAGGTAATGGCAACACCAACTCGGCTTCTGAATATTGTGCAGGTCTAATCCACAGCTACAGGAAGTGTTTGCTAGATGTTATTGCTGCCAAAGGTGGTTCAGCCAGTTATTAAAACACTGTTGCCATTACATTTTCCACCATCACTTTGTATGTTTAATAAGTGTGTTCAATATATACATAAAAGATAAGATGCATAAGATGGGGTATAGGGATCACACCAATGGAGCTTTCATTCAGTCTAAATTGTTAAAAATTTTTCGATTTAGTGGGATATAAGACTGCTGTGTTTATGTATAAAGCCAGGAACAATTTATTACCTGGTGGAATTCAAAAACTATTTAATGAAAGGGAAGGGGGATACAATTTAAGGGGTCAGTTAAATTTAAAAATTCATGCTATACGTACAACCAAAAAAAGATTTTGTATTTCCATAAGTGGGGTAAAACTATGGAATAATTTAAGTGTGGACATAAAAAATAGTAATAGAATTGACGAGTTTAAACATAAATATAAAGGTATGTGTCAATCAAGATATATGCAAGAACAGATTTAATGATTAATTAGATGGAACATTGTGGGTGTGGTGTATGAATGTTAACACTATGTTATAATTCTTTAGTATATTACTTGTGTGGTGTAGAAGAGAATTATTTATGTAGAGATACTGCTTGTAAACCAATGATGGTAAGATGATGTCATGGGGTAGGACTGGATAAGTCTGACTTCTTCCTACTCCATTCAAGCATGTACTAGGTATAAGCAAATTGATATTGGATTAGCATTTGTTGGATATGTGTAAAATTATGTGTGTTGACATATCAACTGTCTTTACATGCTTGAAAGAATAAATCAAATCAATCAAATCAAATCAAATCAAATCAAATCAATCAAATCAAAAGATCATGACTGTTTGTGTTTTATAAGCTTAGAAATATTGTGTTTGTTGAGACTGTGACTTTGCAATTTATGCAGAAAACCAGGAAACTGCAAACAGTGCCAGTACTTTTTCTTGCAACTGTATGTAATCTTATAGAGAAATACTTGTGTTTTAGATTTAGGATTTCAGAGTTTTCTTTCAGGTTAATGCTTAGTAATAATCTAATGAAAAAATATAATGAATAATTAGCTCTCACATGGGGTTATTCTGTTGTATAATTAATACTTTTACTTTTGATACTTTAAATGCATTTTGCTCACAGTACCCCTGCACTTTTCCATAACTCAGATTGTGAATGCAGGACGTTTATGTGTTTCTGAAGTATTTTCAAGCTGTTATATTATATTATTGTTAACATAGGGACAGCAGCAAGAAATTTCTTTCTTCTTTTCTATTTTATTCTCCTCTGTTCCACTGTCTTTGGTATTTCCCATTATAATTTGCTGCTGCATCAAACCAGATTCCAGAAGCATTTTCACTGAAATCATTTGCAGTTACACTTACTGTAAATATAAGACTGGCTATATTATCAGTATACTAGTAGCTGCCAGAAATATGATGCATATTGTGGTGCATAATTGTGAAAATAATAACAACAAAGGAGAAGAGCAGCAAGAAAAGGAAGCAAAGCTTCACATGAGGCAGACAAGTTCTGTCAGGCCAGTTGGGCCCCAAGACAAAAATCCAAGGCATCGTTGCAGTTTTAATATTGTATGAAAATGTGTGTTTGTAATGTGCTTTAGATGCCTTACAGTGTATGTAGATTTTCCATCTCCTCCATTCTCACTCTTATTTCCTTACACTGTTTCTGTTAGTGCTGGCTCTTGAAATGGTTTGTTAAACATAACTGTACTGCCAGTTTGGCCAGAACTCTCCAAAAGTAGGCGTGTAGATCTCAGTAAACTCTCCTGGTTAAATGTGTTTTTGCATTCAAACTCACAATGCTGTAGGTATACGAGTTTGTCAATTCTCCTGAGCCATGAAAAATCCTT
>NW_018128080.1:258855-259710 GCF_001952655.1 Monopterus albus | reverse complement strand
ATGAATACAAAGTATCCTCTAATTAACTGACTCAAAGCAGAACCGAACTTTACATGTCATATTCTGTTTAATAGCAAGTTCATGACTGGCTGCTGTGTTTATCTGTAACTGCTCACTGGTCCAATTTGGTACAATTTTCAGGCAACATTCAATCTCTGAGTAATGCCCTTGACAAAAAAGCACTCTGAGATAATGAATGCTAGACAGCAGAGAAGACAAAAAATAAATGGAGGACGCTCTCTCTAGCCTTTATCTGTCTCCGTGCAGTAACAGGCACAGTATACACTCCAACATGAGAGGTAAACAAAACATTCATCTGGGATGTTATATTTCAATGTCATTCACTACGGCATCCCAGGTTGAACATTATTATGAAAAATAATAATGAAACAAGGGGTTGGAGTGTCATTGAAAAGTAATAAGGCTGCATTTAAAACACACACACACACACACACATTCTCTTTCTGTTTCTGTCTCTCTCTCCACACACACAGAATAATCCTCTAAAGAAATCTAACCACCCCCCTTTATTCTTGAAAAAAGGAATGATTTTCAGGGTTCTGGGTGGAAGTCACCTTGAGCTCTGTGTGTGTGTATATGGAAACTTGAGACAAACAGGATCAGGTGGGACCCTGAATAGGCCCCTGTTTAACACATTTTTGTGCAGAAGAAAAAACTTAAATTCAAATACGTCCCTGTGAGCTCTCTGCCTCTTTTTATGTGGACCATAAAAAATAACGAGCCATCTTAACCTCGAGGCCAACCCAGGAAGTGAACAATCAGATTGCAAAGAGCTGATCAAGGTGATCCTTTATTTCCTAACCGCTTCCCATTCCCCATCCCCACCCCCTTTCC
>NW_018128080.1:236856-258836 GCF_001952655.1 Monopterus albus | reverse complement strand
CTGGAAAATGTTTCTACCATTTACAAAGAAACTTCTTTCCCTTCTTTCAAGAGTCAGTTTTTCACTCTAGGTGTCATTCTGTGAGCTATGAATATGAAACTTCAGTTTTGTTTTGTCTCTGTTCCTGGTTTCAGTGATCAGTGATGATAGATAGTAGCAGTAATGTTACAATTAGTGTTCTACATGAAAAGCTAAGCACTGACCCCATGTCTGCTGCCTGTAGCACTATCATTAAGGCTAACAGCTTGTGCTGCGTTGTTCTCTCTCTCTTTTTCTACCCAACATATCTAATCTTTCATTTTTCATCTTCTGGCCGTATCTCTGTATCCCTGTTTTCATTCTTCACAAGCTAATGATTAGTATCCCAGGGAGCCATGTGTCTATCTCAGCAAGTCATTTTCTACCTCCTCAACACAACCTATCACTCAGGCAACCTTTTCAAGACAAGTGATAGCGTAAACAGAAAAATATGGTTCAATTTCCTTGATTCTCAGTAATCTACATTTAACATCTGCACTTAATACAGAATATTTTACCACATGGATTGGATCAATTATTAATAACAGAGCACTGATTATGGCCGCTGGCTCCCTGGAGTTCATCTCAGCGGTGATATGATTAGAAATAAAAGTGGTTCCTGGGAGCTGACAAATTGACAGTTTGACATTGAGCATTAAAATTAAGTTTTAATAATGAGAGTGGATAAATCCAGCTGGGTGCCTTCCAATCTTTACAAAACAACTTCAAAACAAAACGCAGGTGAGCACATACATACACAAACATCTATTCTGTACATCAGCATTCAGAGCAGATTCTTAATAACTGCTGCTTGTCAAGGCGAGTGCACACTTATATTCCCTCCAGCCCCCCCAAGACAAGCATGGAACAAAACACCCCAAATGATAGCCAAAGTCCTTCATCTCCCAGACACTCAGCAAACACATGCATAATCATTCATCAGTGCACACACGCAACATCTGCTCTCTTGCACACACATGCGAAAACAAACATCCTCTCACAGACATGTAAACACACAGACATGCATTCAGGCTCAGGCTCGCAAGCTTACACAGGTGTGCATGCCTCACTAATGAGCATCAGTTTCTCTTCCACACACACCCAAACATGCACACAGCTGTTAGGATGTAAGTCCAATATGTCTGTTACCGTCTGGACCCAGACCACACTGAGAGTCCTGCTGGTACAGTATATTTATAATAATGTTTGGTTTCTCTTATTTGCATTTCCGCTTGTGGGACTTCAGACGTGCAATAAAACAAGTTTGAGGAGATGATTGCATGGATCATTCCCTCTGAAGCTCTCATATTGAATATGCTTCAAGGATTTCTTGGATCTCGAGAAGGTGTCACACAGTTTTGAAATTTGATCCAACAAAAATAAGCCTTTTGAAGTGGTGTGAAATGAGTGTTGTGTGTCTTCTGCACATGAAATTGGTAGTTTTCTTCAATGAAAAGATAATGTGTAGCAGTCTTAGACACAACCAATCCCAATCTCCACCAGATACAATTGAGTCACATTGTAAAAAACATAGTAGTTGTCACCAAGTTGAGTTTCCTCTTTTAATTAAAAGCACATACACACACACACGCAGTGGACATGCTGTAGTATACATTTGTCTGTTATGGTGGCAAGATGTTGACTCCCAAATATACTGACTTGGGTTCATGCCTTGCACGGGTGATGTCAATTAACTGTGGTGTGTGTGAAACAAACCTGCTTTTGCTGGACGATGGAGCATCTCAGAAGCATTAAAAATCACTTATGAATGTAACTGAAAACCTACAATTCTATGCAACTTTAAAATAAATTCTTGAAGGTGAGCTTGTTTTTGTTCAAACTATTTTAAGGGGGTGCAACTAAATGGTTATTTTGAAAGATGTCATTTGTGGCGCTTTTGAAATGTACTACATTATTCTACCAGGTGTTTCTATTTGGTCCACCCTATTTACAGATATCAGCAGTTAGGCTAGTGAGGTTTGATTTGTCAGTTTGAAAGTGTGTGTCCAGGTGTGGGCTCCCATCAAGATGCGTTTCCTCACTGTTAAAACTGTTTTTCTTGTAGTGCCTCCCTTGGTACAGTAGTTAGTGTTAGAAAAAGGTTAGGGTTCAGGTTAAGGTATAAGGGAAAACACACCTCGACTGGGGAACAGACTTCAACACAACACTGGTCCTCACAGACAAACCGGTCCACTGGGAAAATATTAAAATATTATATTATTACATTAATATCATTCATGCATTGATGTAAAAGCAGGATTTGACTTGATGTAGTTGGTTGAGGTGGAGCTCTGCTGAACTATTTTGTATACAAGTGCGACTATTGATTATTTTCATTACGGATTAACCTGCTGATTATTTTGTCTATTAATCGACTGACTGGTTTGTACAACTTCAGACAGTACTGAGACATGCTGTCACAATGCTCTAAATAGGTGCTAATTTACTGTAGCTGACAGCGCAGACTGATCCTGTTTGTACCTTCACTCACACACAGTACATACAGTATGTCTTTATGGAGTCAGATCGAGATCAGTGTGACAGTGTGGAAAATTATTTCAATAGTGTATTTTATGACGTAAATACCGCTCACATGTTTTATTGTCTGGGATTACAGTTATAAACAGGACAAATATTTTGACCTGTATGGAGAGATGGTGTTCTCAAAGGTGTTTGTTTTTGAGCTATTCAAACTAATGCTGCCATGCTAATTTTAGTTTCATTTCTGGTGGATTTGTTGTTATTGATTTCAGCCTCCTTCTTTCTGCCATCTGTCCACTGCATGTGTGCATGTGGCACCTGTCGTGGAGTCTGACAGGCAGTCGGGGGTGAAAGGTGAATACGCATTGCAATTTTTTTTTCTTCAATAATAAGCAAATGTGCATGGTACAGTATAATAACCATCAGTTTTCATACCATGGTATATTGTAGAACTGTAGAACTTCTTATAACATAGTTATTTTGATTTTATTTGTCACAATTGTGCCTAAAGTTAACACAGCAGAAACTCCTTCCCAGTCAAAAATGTGGTGGCCTGCTGCACAGGGTGCTTCCTCACCCCATAGTAGCTCCACCCCACCCCCCGAGGCCTCCAACATGCTACTTTCTACCACCGACATTGCTGCCTTTAGGGCCAAGCCTCTTTCTGCTCTTCGTGAAGAAGTCTGAGCACCAAGCTGCACTGGGTGATAACCTATCTTCTATTGAGCCTGAGCTGATAGCCTTGAAAACTGAACTATCCCCTAGCACATCTACAATGCAGTTGAATTGTACCATGCTTAAGAGTATGGTCTCTATCTACCCGCACTGACAACAGAACCGGTCAAGCTGGAAAGCAAATGTGAGGATTTAGATTCCAGATCTTGCCACCAGAATATCCGGATTATTGGTGTTTGGAGGATGACCCTACTTCCACATTCATACACTACATGTCCAAGCTCCTGATGGAAGCCTTCACACTTGGGAAGGAGTCATTTGTGGACAAAGCCCATTGGCCCCCAGACCCACTCCTGGTGATCACCCCTGCACCATAGTAGCAAAGCTCCACTACTACAGTGACTGTGCTAATATCCTTAAGGACGCCAGAGAGTTACAGCGGATTAAGCTGCGTAATATGACCATCTTCGTCTTCCCAGAATACACTGTCAAGACAGCACAGGCTCTTAATGCTTTCAACGAGGTCCGGTGTTTACTTTGTCAATGAGGGAATCAGATTCAGTCTCCTCTGGCCCAGCTGGGCATCACTTATGGGGGTGTACAATGTGATTTCACCTCTCTGAAGTAGGCTAAGTCATTCATTAAGACACTAAAAACATAGTGAAGTGAAGGCACATTTGTCATGCTTCATGAGATTCTTCAAATCTGTCTGATCCATTTGTCCCGGTGAGTTAGTCAGCACATATGATTAGATGCTTAGATTTTACTGTCCTCACCAGGGCATTGGCTATTCATGACAGTAGGACTGGTATAGTTGGGCTTATGGTATTTCCTTTTACTTATTACATATCTCATTTACACTCACCTGTTCAAAGTACTGATAACGTTTGGTTTTAGGTTATTCATAAACATACAGAGACCACAGGGAAAAGGAGCAACACTGGAGGGAAATGACCAGAAATAATCTGAGCTCAATCAGAGGCTGAGCTGAACACACACTCCCACAGAAATAGTCAGTGCTTCAGTACAATTGGTTTTTAAATGTATGAAGTTGTTTATGGACAATTTATTATGTTGGAGCACTGTGCTGACACTTCAGACCTCTGATCTCATGTAAAATTCATAAATGGACCTTGTATAAAAAGTTGAAGTACCACTGCTCTAAACTATATTGGAAACTAGCCTGCTGAAGAACAGTCTCCCTGAAGATGTTTCTCTTCTTTAACGCCTCCAGTGGGCATCGGAATAAGGACAGAGCTGTGACACAACTGGAACCTTGTGATATTCATAATTGTTAATGAGTGACAACATTTGCCTTGATTTTTTTTAAGTACACTTTGTGCACAATTCATAATCTGCATGTCGCAGTTTATGCTTGTCTGTGAAAGATTTTGTTAACAGACTCATTTAACATTCTCATTTGCATTATTGGCCATGATAGAAGCTCACTGGGAGTCTTTTTCAGATAGACATGAAATGGAGAAACAGAAGAAAGACCTAGACAGAGACAAAAATAGCAATGCAGTTGAGCTCTGAAAGGGGTAAGACAGCCATGTTGGAGCAAGTCCAAAGCTCTCAGCTTCCTCTTTCATATGCAGATAAAGTCTCAAAAGGCAAAATCTGAAAATCAGTCTCCCTTTCTTTTGTACTGGCAATAGAATATATAATCCCACATCACATCACCCCTGTTGAAACTCTGCCTAACTGGACACTATTTATCACTGCTGTGGTTGTTGTAATGTCAAACAAATGTCTTGTGTGCTATTGCCTCCATGTGAAGAGGTTTGTCAAACTGCTCGGAGTCACCTCCTCTAAGGCTTTCTTTCTTTGGGGCTGCTGTGGCTTAGGAAGTAGCACAGGTTGTCTCCTAACCTAAAGCCTGGCAGTTCAATTCCTGATTTTTCCAGTCAGTGTTTCCATGAGCAAGATACTGAACCACAAGTTGCTCCCAGTGATGACACTGGTGTGGGTGAATGGGAAATAGTGTAAAGCGCTTTGAGTGTACTTCAATGTGAGGAAAGGTGCTACTGTATACAAGTATAAGCTAATTTGACCATTTCTAGTCTGCAAGAAGTGGGTTGTGGTTGAGAAACTAAATCGTTTCTCTCATTTTCCAGAGCAAAAAGCAATTAATGTTTCCAAATTCTTTCCTGCATTGGTGAGGGATAGGCTGCTGGTGAAGACTAGTAATAGGTTTTTCACATCACAGTGTTAGCAGGGCTGAGGGTGGGATCCGCTGTGGGTGCTGTTTGCCTCCGTCTCTAACACACGCTAAAGATATGCATTCATGTGATGCACACAGAGGATGCTGAATGAATAATCTATGGGTAATTAACATGCATGTGCTTTGCAATTTTAGCCTTGATCAAGGGCATCATAAGCTCTGGTGAATAGAGGGATGTCTTATTTAAAATGCTTGGGATTTAGGATGAATGAGGTGAGTGTGTTTCTTAGTCCCCCCACTTCTAAATCTTTCATTCCCAGCTTCCTGGTGACTTTTCTCATTACCTGATCCCTTCCTGCTTGTGTAATTGCATTGCTCCTGCCTCCACCCAGTTGCCTATATTTGCATCTTCTGTTTCCCATCCCTCCTCTCATTCCCCACCCCATTCAGCCCTCATATGCCTCCTCCAACACACCCAGTGCCCACTACACTTTTCCCTCTCTGTGACTACATTGCAAAATCTATCACAGTTACCTCCAGTATTCCTCTTCCTGGCATATGATCTCCTCTTCATCCTAATTTTTTCTCATATCTCAGTCAAATAAACTTTTTGCCAACCAACCAACTCCCACACACAAACACCTTAGCCCTTCTAATCTCTATCATTTCACAACTACCCCAGTCCCACCCCCTATTAGTTTTGGGTGCACACAAATACAGTAACTACTACTCTGCCATCCCGGTGCACTATAATGAAATTGCATCTCCAGCACTGTTCCATTCTGACATCCCACTCGTGCCAATGGCAACATCATCTCCCTTTTTCCTTCATTTTTCCATCAAGCCACCCTCCAAACAAAGAACCCTCCTCAGAGCAAACCTTTCATTTCCCCCTCTGCACTTTGTCTCCTCCTCTCCCTTCATCATCCCCAGCCTCATCTTTTTCTGTCCTTCTTCCCACCCTGACCTTCATTTCCTCCAGCTGCCTCCTCCACTCCAAACCTACTGCTCACAACTTTAATTACTTCTCCATCCCAATTACCAGGTAACCCCCTGTTGCAAGCAGACCCTTAAGTCACAGTCTTTTTCCCTCTCTGACCTGAAAATGCCTCAGCTCCTAGCCCACCCTCCTCCATCCATCCTTTTTATTAAGCAGAGCCTCATTGCAGCTGACGATGCCTGATGTTTGATAGCTTGTTAACTCGCATCTCGCAAAGGAGACTGATTAATTCTGGCATTTCAGAGGGAATTATTTTGTATTTGCTTCCATGTCCAGCCCCCACAAGCACCACTGGTTCCTTTTCCCTCTGGTACCTTGTAAGGAAAAACAATAAACCAACCTGGGCAAAGATCCAGAAGTTTGGCCTTGTAGGTTAGACAAAAATCAGTTGGACTCAAGGATGTCTTTTTTCTGAGAGGCTGCAGCATTTGAATATAGAAGATAACAAAGCTAGACAAAAGAGGGAAATTGGTGCTGTTTTTGTTGCAAGATGATGGAAGAAATCACTCTTACTTAAATTTTTGTGAACCTCAGATGGCCTTTTATTAAACATCTCCATATTTTCAACAGTTAAAGAGCCTCTTCTTTAACTGTAAAATGAAAAACTGCTGTCACAGTCCTGCTGCCAGCGCAATGTGATTATGGTAGTTAAATGGATGCAAGCAAAAAAAAATCACATCAATTCCTTATAATATTGACCATTATAATCCACTCGGCTGCCCCTGAATTCATTATCCTTCCACTTCATCATTTTTTCATCTTTGGTCAACTTCCCGGTTGGTGGGGAGCAAGAGTTCACAAGCCTTGTGATTAATACAGTAAAATTAAGAGAGTTCCATAATTATCACACTGTCAGTGTAAAATAAGTGTAGATTTGTGGTGGTAACATGACTTGATCCAAACCCAAGTAGAAATACATTTTACTGGGCATGTATCCCCTGTTACGTAAGCTGCTAAGCCTCAGAAAGGTGAGTCGTATACTAAAAGATGGTGCAGTAGTCTGCATTGTTGTTTCCCAGTCCAAAGGTGTTCATAATCTACATAGATGCATGCTTGTAGTGAAATTTAGATTCCATGTTTTTTGTTTTTTTTTATCTACAAAGACTGTTCCATAATTATCACACTGTTAGTGTACTGTATGTGTGCTAAACTAATTAGCGCCAGCCATGCTGTGAGCAAACACAGTGGCTTTTCAACTGCTGATAAAAAGACAAGATATCTCATAAGGGTCTTTAAGCAAAGCTGCCCTTCTTAAATGGGAATCAGGGAAAGCAGATTGGGTGCGCCTTTAAAATCTTGATCATGGGCTGCGTAAGAAACTTTAATTAAAAAAACAACATAAAATCTATAGGCCACATGTTTGATAAAATTACTGCTAATTAAAACTGAACAAAATTTGAGATCCAAAATAAACCTACATAAACATTTATAATTCTATAGGCTAATTGGTCAGAGCCACAGTTCACTACTTCCTAAAATGTACTGTAGGAATTTAAGTCTGTTTTATAATTCATTTGTCATTGCATGATGAGAGAGAGCTGCTGATACTCACTGATCTGACATCAAATCCACGCACAGAAGCCGCACAAAATAATGCATAAAAGCAGCGCATGAGACATGATAATAAATATTCTGCACATGTCCCAGTCAGTCATTTTACAGGCATTGTTGACAGCACTCCATTTAAAGGATATGGGCAAACAAAGTGGACACCCATTTGCAAATCAACCACTTTCTGCCATTTAGTGGTTTCACAGCTGTGGCTCTTATGAGCTCAGGGTGGGCATTATCAAATTGGGTTGCAGTGTTACTAGTTACTGTAAACAGTTACTCACTTAAAAAGAATGTACATTACTAATTATTCAACAGCAGAAATAATTACTGTAGTTACATCCCTCCTCACATTACTCAGGTCCAGCTCCAAGCCCGTCACATCTGTATTTAACACATCAACTTATCAACAACTACTGTTACAACCTATCTACACAGGAGGTATAATGTGAGCAGCACATTGCTCTGTGTTTGTCTATACAGGCACCATACTGACTGTACTCACCTGTGTTTTGTTAATATTTATGTAAGTAACTCAGGATTGCTTTTACAGTTCTCCATCAGTAAATGTTGTGACTGTAATACACATTTTGCATTACTTCTTAGGCCGTGTGGGCCTCCAGGTGCTGCCTCATGCGTTTGGCTGAAAAAAAGAGCTGATAAGCCGCTGTCCTGTACATATTTAGTTATTCTTTATTATTTCATTAAGAGTTTAACATTAAAAATCAAGCTCACAATCCTGTAGTGCGGGATGTGGTTGGCTGATTTTAATTTAAATGTTGCTAAATTAGACAAACACTCTTGACATCGCTAAAAAGTCAAACCACTTAGAAGAGCACAAAAAACAGTAGTGAAGAAACTATTCACTTTACTTTATGTAAAAGTACCAGTACTACAGTATACAAATACTATATTACAAGTAAATGTCCTACATTTATAATCCTATTTAATTAAAATACAAATGTATTATAAGATAGTTACTTATAGGATGCAAAGTAACGGTATTCTTTATGCAGAAAATATGCATAAAAAGCATTATTAATACTGATGCATCAGCATGTAAGCAGCATTTTACTGTTGTAGCTGACTTTTTAAAATTATTATATATGTAATTAGGTAATTTAGTCTAGTGCCTGTAGGCTAGTGATTAAGACGCAGCGCTCTCGCCACTGCAGCCTGGGTTCGAGTCAGGAAGGGCATCCGGCGTAAAACACGTGCCAAATGTGAACATGCGAGTCGTCAGTGTGACGATTCGCTGTGGTGACCCCTAAATGGGAAAAGTGACCTTCTAGTCTAGTGGTTCCCAAATAGGAGGTCAGCCCTGACAAAACAGATACTGGTTCTTTTCAAAGTGTTTTAGTTGTGTTCATATAAGACCCACTTACTGATGAGAAAAAGCAAGTCACTCAGTCAAAAAACATATTTGTTCTACTTTTCTGGCTGATAATTTCAACCCAGCCTGACTCAGGTCATGTGTCAGATATTGGTTACAGGAGCGGACTTCAACCTCTGACTGAACAAAATCCAGGTCTACATTCAGACCCCATTCTGAGCTACGTGTAGGCGTAGCTGGTCAGTTAAGAAGACAGAACATGTATTTAAGATAACTTTGGAGTTAAAGAAGGTATATTCCTCCTCCTTTTGGCAGAGGCTAGCTCCACCTACTACGCCAAGTTGATCCTACTGATCATATACTTGGACAGATGTGGACAGCTACAGACTGGCACGTCACAATAGACGCGTGCACGCTTCTGTACTATGTTCGGGGTATGCACACATGACAAATTTGACGCAGACACACTAGAAAACATGATGGCAACCTTCTTACCGCAAGAAGAAGGCTTCCTTTCTTTGATGTATTTGGCTTAACATGAAAATGTCAATGTGGTGTAACAAAAATGGGTGTTTTTACAGTAGCAAATATGTGCATGCATGCGTCTCACTGTGTTTGTTGTACAGACAGTGTGGTACAGTTTCAAATGTTGGCCTGGGCCCACCCACACATGGCCACATGATTACCTTTAAATTTCGTGCACTCGCACAGACCCTGAGGACCACATAGATACACATCTGTCAGTACTCTGAATCAACTGTTTGTAAGACAGCCAACAGGCTGAAGCCAAAAGTGTCAAAGTAACTTTAATGTAATGACTAAATTATCACCCCTTTCACTAATCATTGTTTGAAAAAGTTATCACATACTGTAACAGCTTATTAAGCAATGCTTTGCACACCAACTGTATCCCACTGAAATCATCTGGAATCTAGAAGACTCACTGAGCTAGTCCTCCCAGCAGTTCTGGATCCACTCTGGTATGAGCAGGGGGTAGAGCATTTACCTCCATTATATAGCAGCAGGTACATTATCTAGTTCCATCTTAAGCCCATTGTGTTGCCCTCATTAGTGGCATTAATAAGTAATTCAGCTCTCTAACTTCTGTCTCCCTCTTCTCCTTGTTCTACAAGTGTACACGCCCTGCCTTTGAATCTTCCTCCTTTTCTGGACTGCTAATTGCTTTCCTTCCTGCATAATTCCCCACAGCACCCAGTATTGCTGGACACATTGTCACTGGTGGATATATTTGACACGCGGCTGCTGAGAAGTTAAATGGGGAGGCTAAATGATGCTTCGTGGCCTGGGTGACGATTCAGATGATAATGACTGCAATGATAAAGGACGCTTCTCTGGTCTAATAGCATTTGATTTCCCTATTGGCCAGTGAGAAGAGAGATAGGAGGTATCAGGGTTGCTCATCCAGTGAGAATGACCTTTAATTTCACAACAAGGCCCTGCAGATAGCAGGTGCATTTCTCTCTGCAAACTCTCTCATTAGATCTCAGAGCTTGGAGCAGAAGTGAAACTTTCCTTTGCTGAAAGCTGGAAAAGTTTACAAGGTCAACTGCCATAACTGGATTGCAAGTCTATGAATTTTAGAGGATATCTGTCTCTCTTGAAAACATTATTTCCCTGAAATGACTGGTTACAAATGTATAGTCAAGACGTGGTCTGAAATCAATATGCACCCTAAATGTCAGTGTGAGGGGAACAAAATCTGAGCTAAAGTGATCTATAAAATTCCCAGTTTCTAGTAAAATAATCCAGATGTGAGTCACACTTCATCAAAGGTTTGCACTCAGCTCCCTGCCTCACAGAGGTGGTATAAAGTTAATATTTTCCCTCTGAAATCATTTTGGGTGTGACTTTAACTGGCGAAGACAAGGTATGCCAGTGCACACTCAGAAAATATAATTTCTCTACAGTTTATTCAATTACAGAGCACCTCGGCACAAAAATAAATCGTTTCCCCCAATGTTTTACCCAAAGAAAATGTCTGTTATCATTTCAGAGCGCTGCTCTGAGAATCTAAATCCTTTGAGGTGCCAGCAGAGGCTATATGTGAGTTTGCTTTGCTCCATGGCACTGGAGCAGAGAATGAGGGCATAAAGCTTGTCCCCATCCACCCTTCATTCCTTTGCTCCCTTGACAAAACCCAATAACCACCCACTGTTCCAACAATAGGCTTCAGATAAGGGGGAAAAAAGGAGAGAATAATAACGCTCAAGTGTCATGGAGGAAATCTGTTATCAACCCAACACTCCAGAGGATGGCCACAAAAACATTCCACAGCATGTGTGTTGATGTATGTGCACCAACTCAGAGGCAAAAACATTTTTTTTTTTTTACAATTTTTTATCAGCTTCCCACAGCTGCCCCTAGTGACCCTCACCACAGCTGAGAAATGCCAGAAATTCTCACAGATAAGAGAGGAATACAAGGGGAGAGTGAATTTTAATCACTTAAGAACATGTGTTGTGGTGATACTGTCATGTTCCCTCAGCAGAGGTAGTTAGTATAACAGCACAATAGTGGAAGGACTCCATGGGGATGCCTATATAAATATGACAGTGTTGTTTATGCATGAGATCTTCTTGGCAGGGGAATGAATATCCAATGCTCCTGTTTCAACAGCACAGGGAGCTTCGCCAGATGTATTTGGACATATGCTTTCTGGAATAGATATGCTGTCAGTTACCCAATTGTATTAGTTTCTTGGGTGTCTCCACTGTTTCGTTGACAATAAATGTCTGTACTTCTGACAGGATTCAATTGTCTTATGCAAAGTCACACCATGTTTGAGTGTAGATAGCACAAATGGCTCTGGAAGTGCTGTCAAAAAACATCATTCTAGTTTGCCACTTTTCTCTCTCTCTCTCTCTCTTTCTCTCTCTTAATTAACCAGCAGAAGGCTATTTCTCAGTTTTATTCTTTGTCTCCTAATACTGCATGTAGAACATGCAAATGAAACCACTCAGCAGCACAGAATGTCTCAATTAATGTGTCCTCAAGAAGTCATCTGATTTTTTTTTTCTTTTCAGGCAGTGGAATCTGGGCCTGAACTGGCAACCCTGACAGAGGAACCAGTGCTCTCAACTCTGACATGATGCTTAGCTCCTCCAAAGGCTCCATCAGTCACCAGTTAGACAGGAAGCAGATAAAAACAGGAAGCAAGACTAGAGTAGAGACAAATGACAGACAAGCTTGTTGGGTAATCTGACACTATGTGATTGGACTCTACTCCTCATTCAACTCCTGATGGTAAATACAGCTGTATCAGCTGTGGTTGACTCTGTCCTCCTTCAGTATCTAAAAAATGTTATGTAATTACGATCTCATATGACTCTATTTGTCCCTCCATTATGGGGAACTCTCAGAAGGCACAGCTAGAAAACAGACTGGATAATGAGAACAGAGACCATTAAAAAGCTTGAGGCTCCTAACATGATAAATTATACAGCATGTGCAAGCCATACTTAAATTTTGCTTGCTGCCCCCTCATCTCAACCAATACACTTAGGTCTGTAATGCATTGTTAATGGGTGGACTGGGAATATCTTGAGAGACAAGAAGTTATTTGAAAGTAGGCACTTCAAAACACATGGATGGAAATATGTGCTGTTCTCACTTGCAGAGGAATCACTGGATGGTTGAGTCAGTGCGAAGCTCACATTGTTCTGCGACCATGGAACAAATGAAGAAAAATGAGGCTCTGATGTGAAATATTATCAGGTGCTTCATTGCTGGGTCAAGGTTTTGGGAGAAACGCACCAACTGCGGATTGTACAGTATTGGCCACACCTTAGTGTATCAGAGTCCAATTCAATATCTCATTACTTTTGGTGTGAATAGGTTGAACAGAGACGATGGTCGGTGTGTCTTGACAATACACCAGAGTATATACAACAAAAGGCCAGCGCTTCTTTCTGATATTAAGTATTGATTTGGAAAGATTGAGCTAAACAGCGGGCATATTAAAAGAGCACTGACAGAGAACCAGTCAAGCAGACAGTGTTAAAAAAAAACACTAGCTGAGATAAAGAAGAAAGAAAAAAATGGTGCAACAGCAGATACCTGTGTATGTGTGAGTGCGCCTAGGGCCAAAAAGATTGGAATTACAGGGGGAGAACAAAGAGAGAAATGTAAGGAGAACCTGAGCCATGTAGAGGAATGCTCCAGACTCTAGGCAGTGACACTAATTGGGGTGTTGGTAGCATAAACCTGAAAAGAATCCTCACCTTTTAGTTGCATTGGATTGAGGAAGTGTTCACACAGTTGTGACAGGTGTCAGGAATGTTTGTTTTAGTGTCAAATCTTCACTGTTCTCATGTAGGAGACACGTTCTCAATGTTAACAAGACAGGCTGGAAGAAACAGGGATGTAAGAGGAAAGAGCAAGTGTTGGGAGGCTATTCTGTACTACTGTTATCTTTTGAAATAGGACTTACCGTGGCTTACTGCTCTTTTTCTATGTACAGTAGTTCCAAGAATTCACAGTGGGATTCACACATTACTATACTTTGTGCTAACCAGTGAGTGGTTCTGTTTGGCAGTTGGATACACTTTTTCTTTTTTTAAACTCATCTATTGTCTGTTTTCCTTTAGTTTTGTTTTCTGCTTTGGTGTGGCCAAGGTATATCACCATTTGTGTCAATGCTAACATCCTTTGTAGGGTGAAAGCTACCCTCACCAGGTGATTGGGCATACCAAAGGCATTGGTACAAGCTATATTTAAAAACAATCAATAATTTTATATTAAAAATGGATTGAATGCCTTAAATAGATTAGATAGTAAACCAGAACCATGAGTCTGAATTATTGCTAATGTTTCTTCATGTGTGCTGGACGTGTAAATGGGAAACTGTTGACTAACTTGTTAGCAACATCATCTTGTGTGTACAACTTGTACTGCTGATCCAAAATGGCCAAAACGTTTATTATTCTTGCCTTAAGAAAGTACTTCTTAAAACATGAGTCAGCTTTGACTAAACTTAACCAAACCTTAACCACAGGGGCAGCAGGTCAGAAAATGATCAGTTTCAAACAGTCAAATTGGTCAGTTTGGAAGACAGTAGACCTACTGTGCATAATTATTTATGGCTTGGGATGGAGGCCAGACCTTTATTCCACTGGACAGAGGAACTTTACCCCTGAACCGGGACTAATGATAGTGGCCTGATGCTTTACCAGCTTCCCACCCACAGACACTGAAAGAGCTGGAAACTGAACCCCTGAAATGGACAAGCTGGGATTTTTGCTGCAGTGGTGCCCAAATGTTTTGTCCTCTGGAACACCCAGATGCAGCTTGAAGAACATTATTCAGTTTAGCCACCTGAATGTTCACAGCCAGTCTGCAAACTAAAGCCAGCACCTGTACTGTCACAGGACCTTTTTTCCATCTTGAAGCCAGTTCAGTGAGAAAGGAAATAGGCAAAATCTGTATCTACCTTTGTGTGTATAAAAGAGAGAGACATTTTTTAGAATAGGGACATTGCAAACTTTACTTTAATATGCATGAATGGAGTTCATATGTGCACATATACCTCAGGGACTCTATGAGATATTGTGAGGCTTTTTAGCAGTTTGCTCTTTTCTATCTAGGACTATGGATGATCCATGGAAGTGCTTTGTATGTGTGTGTGTGTCTGAGCAAGAAGGGTGCGTACATGCCGTCCTTGGGGAGTAGACCTAGCTATGCAGGTCAGTGTAGCTGTGATCTGAATGGTGAGCATTAATATTTAAACACAGGCTCCTGAGGGAGAGAGACTGTAATTGATTTATGATTTATACTGTGGGCTCTCAACAGCAAAGACTGGCGCTTCGTAAAGATTCACCGATTCCTCCCTGCCAGTGTGCCCTGCTCTGTCCTCCCTTTCCAATATGGGATGCCTTTTATCTCACATTCAGTCTCCAAGGGTAATGTCTTCTCCACTTGCTTTGCTTGATTTTTTTTTCTCACTAACTTCCCATCAAACTTTTTGTGGTCAACTTTCTGAATATGTTTTCCCTAAATGGAAGCATGTTTTTGAATGCAGCACGTCCACCAAGGCTGGAGGAAAAATACTTCTAGGTTATTGATTTTAAACTGTAGGTCCTCAAGTGTTGTAAATGGGGGCAGTACAGACATTTAGAAAGCAGTATTAGCAACTGTTGCATTATGGATGCTATTGATGGCCTCACATTAGGGGATGTCTTATTATTTATTAACTGTACTTTTCACATAGCATGAAAGTTGAATTCTCACCTTTGTGATAGAAAATATAAACCACATAAAACTGCAGCTATTGTGCATATTTCTCCAAAACGACTTGTGGACATGTTTATGAATACAGCTTAACAGCTTCAAGCATCTGTGTGGGCGTTTTAATAGTGGTAGCTGACTGACATACTGTATGAGGGCTGGTGTTGTTGGAAGATACATTGTCATATATGCTGATATAAGAGTTAAATATGTTATGACACAAGAAACAAGAATTTTTTCTTTTGTCCCTTTCAATAATTTGTGCAACATTTGGGCTACTGCTGTGTTTGTCCTACATTACACAAATGAGGAGGAGTGTTGTGGCCAATCACCAGACTGTCAAAACTCACAGCAACAAGGAATCCTGTAACTTCCGCACTCTGTGTGTTTCTCGCGTGATTCAAATCACAACACGGAGTACCAAGACAAGTATTCAAATCACAGATGGGACAAAGCAATGGCTAACACATCGCCTGTGTGACCATGGGAATTTAAAGCAGTTAAAGTCGATATTTTTATAGACTTTTTAGACTTTTTGTTGTTCACATCTAAAATGCGTGAACAGCATGAAAGACTAACCTACACTGATTTATTACCTGAATCTGCAGCTCCCCTTGTGTTTATGGAGATTTATGAGTTGTCATTAATTGTTTAGCTGCCTGGACAATACATTTTACTGTTTATTTTATAGTGTGGTTTTGGGGACAGCAGGCAGCTCTTTCTAGTGAAAAAGCTCAAAAAACCCACTGTACCCTCCCTGCTTAATACCAAACCCACACCAATATGTAGTATAACATTTAGGTACCGATAGTTCCTTCAGGAATTGGTAGAGACCAAAAGCAGAGTTACAAGAGAGCAAATAGGTGAACAAAAACATGTCTCCAAATGAATGATAATGTTGCTCTGTATTTGCTGGATGTGTAAATCAGCAACCGATAACTACACAATATCATTTTAATAGGTGATATCAGTGGTATCAGGATGATGTCAGTGTTGTGTTTTCCACTGCCCCCCCAAAGTGGCCACAAAGAATGAGTTATTGCAGGTTTAAGTGAAATCATTCATTACTTTTAGTGCCTGCCCAGACAACAATGATATATATGTTGTATATTTCTAGAAAAAATGAATTCTAATTTACGTTCAAGCTTGCATATAGTGATTGAACACAAGAAATTACAAAAAAAATATATTTAAAAAGTTACTTCATAAAGAGAAGAAGTCACAAAAAGATGTGGCTTTGTCCCCTTTTTTACAATAAATCAAAATCAAATCAAATCAAAATGTATATTTTGGTGGTGTAAAACCTCCCTCCTTCAACACTTCTTCTCTAACGCCTATTGGTGTCAGTGTCTGTCCACCAGGAGAGAGATGGACTGAGAAAGACAGAAGGAAGTGTGTGCTAGAAACAGAGGGAGGGAATAAGAAAGAGATGCATGGACAGACAGGTCTGAAGTGGCAGCAGTCAACCTTGATGGAGACTGATGGTAGGATGAGGAGATAAGAGCAGAGAAGGTGGAAGAGAGGCAGCATGTGTGAGACGCCGCACTCACTGAAAAGCTGGCAAGATAGATGGGCAGAGGGGCTGCAGGAAAGTGAATCAGAGCTCGACAGAAAGGATGAGCACCGAGCATGCCTGAGTTACAAAATGGAGGGAAGAAAAGAGAAGAGCGGAGATAGAGAATGTGGCAAAGAGAGATTTATGGAAAGAGGAAATCAGAACGAGAAAGGAGGGGTGGCAGGGGTGAATATGTAATGAAGGAGAGGAGGGCATTTAATGACTGTGCTGTATTTGTGGAGCAAGGAGAAAGAAACAGGAGATGGGTTAGGCTCCCCTGTGCTTCCACAAGCACTATACTGATCCACCACAGGCACTTATGTCAATAGAAGCTTAGAGCCACTCAGTGCTCCTCTGTCCATTTCATTGTGTCCACAACAATTATCATCCAACCTTCACTCACTGTTCCACAGAACAGATGGCAGAAGGAGAATAAACAACACTGCTGCACAGGCACGATGAATAAAAACAGCACAGTGTATCATGACAGCAGTTTGATTCCAGTTTTGTTATAGAAACCATGATGTAGTCTGTGAGTGTCAGAATAATATTTGATTTCAGCTTAATGTCCTGAAATAACAGTGCATGACAATCTCATGTATGTCTTAGTGCTGTCACTCCCACACTGAAGTCACCAGGTTTCATATTCAGTTAGTGGATTAGCACTGTGGCACACTATTTCTGTCTTAGACAGCGGTATATACAAGCTATTTTGGCATAGCCTTCATCATTTTATCTTTTCCAACATTTGTTAATTATACAATGATTGTCATCAGTGGGTTCCCCCCTTTTAATACCAAGACAGCTTATTTGTTTGGTTCAAGCCATTTGCATTTAGGTTGGCTTAGTATGAACTCATCACTGGGAGGGAATGTAAACATAACTATTCCTGCTAAGACTAGGCCTTTTTACATACGTATCTTTTCATCATCTTCTATGGAGTACCTCTCCCCTGCCACAGCAAGATGCCTTGCGTACTTATGAAAGTGTTAATAGTGAGATTTTTTTTCTCCTATGCATTGAGGAAAATATTATTCTCAAGGAATAGGGACATCCAGTATATTATATACCACCATCCAGCTCATCACTACTGTGTGTCTTTATGATTAATTCAGCAATTTGAGTCATACTGTAATGATAGACTAATGATGATTTCATTGATTTTTCTGTTCAGTCTATACACTGTGTGTAATTCCCGCAAGTCTGTCACTACAGGTTTGTAGGAAATTTAGTTTTTTCAAACTTTTGAAAGGAATCATGCATATCCCGCATGCATCCAAAACATACATATGTAGTTTCACATGTAAAGGAACCACATGTGGTCTGAGATAACTATTTAAATGCTATACTATTTATACTATACTATTTAAAGAGCTGTTAAGATGTTATTTCTTTTCATCAATTGGTTAGCTACGTTTTGTTGCACATATTTAATTCCTTCTATCAAGTGGACTTAATGACTCCTACTGGCTGAAACAAGGTTCATGTAATTGCTATAAGTGACTTCAGATTCAGTTTGTCTTGTGACCTTTGAAAACTAAGAAAAGTCTCTTCACAATCATTTGTCACAGGCTGCTATTGTTTGTGAGCTGTGAGCAGTTCAGATAAGGAGTTAAACATCAGTGTGTCACAATCAAAATTTAAAGATTTCAGGCATTTACTTTGTGTACATAACCATTTAAGGTGCACCTTTATATTCAATTCAATTATTTTCTATTCTATATCAACAGTACTTTACACACAACACAGTTGGTCCAAAGTGCTTCACAGCAAACGATAAGAATGACACATTTGCCTCAAGTAGCTTTGCAATCTGTGAGCATAGAGCACCCTCTGTCCTTAGACCTTTGAATCCGATAAGGAAAACCCCCTTCCAAAAATCCCCTTTAAGAGGGAAACAAACTCTCTGCATAAAAGATTTACAGTATGGGCAAATAGAAGGACAAAAACTGTGTATTGTAAACATATAAGGAACATGAACATGATGAAATTAGTTGAATTATTTCTCAAATGGTTAGGATTAGTCACCATTATGGTTATAAACTATGGAGTAAATGCGTGTTGTCAATTGTCTCTTAAAAATATCAATAAAGGGAGAGAATCATATAGCAGGGGAGGGAGCTCCATATTTTAGGAGCCACTGTAGAGAAAGCCCTGCCCATATAACACTGGATCTGCCTCTGAGGACAAATAGAAGTCTCCGATCAGAAGATCTCAGGTCTGACTGTGTCATATTGGGAGGGGGAGTTCAACTAAATAAGATGGAGCCAGACCAATTAACACTTTGAAGATAAACAACAATATCTTAAAGTTAATACTGTAGCTAATAGGGAGCCGATGTCGAGTGGTCAGGATGGAGTGATATGGTCCCATTTCTTTGATCTTGATAAAATCCTTGCAGCTGCATTTGAACTGGAGGCTTGATAAAGAAGCCTGAGTGATACCAAAATATAAGGAGTTAGAGACGAGGCGAGAAGAAAATAGGCATGGATTACTTTCTCCACATCAGGGATGCAGAATTAATTTGGACACAGTGTTGAGCTGATTGAAGCTTGATTTTACAATCTGATTAATTTGTTTGCCAAGCTTTAAGTTATTAGGGTCTAGGGGGAGGTAGAGCTGTGTGTCATCTGTATAACAATGAAACTAAAGGTTGTGTTTTTGCCCAAACAGAAGCATGTAAGTTGAAAGCAGGATTGGACTGAGAATAGACCCTCCACATGGGATGGAGGCTAAGGATGAAGAAGAGCTGCCAATTGAAACACCAAAGGTTCTGTCAGATGGATATGGGAGAACCAGCTTAAAGCAGAACCAGAGAACCCAGCCCACTGTTTTAACCTGTGAATGAGGATGGAATGGTCTACTGTGTCAAAGGCTGCACTTACTGTAAGTCTAACAGCAGGAGGATGGAGCAGTGTCCTGAGTCTGTAGCTAGGAGGAGTTTGTTAGTTATTCTCAGTCATGCAGATTGTGAGGGATCTAGAGTGAGCTTTTTCAAATGTGGCTGAACAGCTGTGTGCTTATCCACTCAGAGGTTTTGCTGCTTCAGTCTTGCTTGTTCTGGTATGACCAGTAGCTTGTGATGATTAGCAAAATAGAGACACCAACTGATGTTGCTCAGTCAGTCCAACGAATCTGTGAATCTACACTACTTATGGCATGTACATATGGCTAAGTCTACCTTAGATGAACATGTTAACATTTTAATCACAAAGAAATCTGCACACCCCAATTAAAAATTCTGTTTGATTGATAGAAACCTGATATTTACTGAGAGTCGTTATATTCCATCTTAAAGAGAACACAACTAGTACCTCATCTTTGACCGATTTTCAATTCTCACAGCACGTTAAGAGCCAGTTATATAGCATGCATAGTATGTAGCCTGAAGGGCATCCTGCAAATGTCGATCCCATTTCAGTGCATCATTATAGTTCATTACATAATTGTCTTCATGCACATGTACTGTAGCACTGTCTTATCTGTTGAGCTTGCACCATTTGTGAGAATGCTTGTATGAATTTCCTGTTGTTGTCTAGCATTGTAACAGCTTTGAAGTAATACTGAGGAAACTGCTGAGCAACTTTGAAAATGTTAATCTCAGGAAATCCATCTGGACAGGCATTAAAGCCCCCACAGACACCAAAATAATGTAGAAGCCACAGTGGTGCTATTTTCTGTCTGTCTAATGGTGTGAATAACACTGTGAGGAAGGCTGTCATAATGCAATGAGAGGCTGATCGATACACTGTGAGCTGGCGAAAAGAACACACACACAGCTGCAGAATGTGTGTGTGTGTGTGTGTGTGTGTGTGTGTGTGTGTATCTACATGTTTGCATCACTCAAAAACACTAGTGATGTGCAGAGAGCATTTTAGTAAGAATATGAATCACAAACACATAGATTTGGAGACACACTTTGTTGTGTTGAATGTTAATTCTCACATTTTGTTCACATCCGAACTCTACAGATAAGGTGCTCCGTTTCAAGTTACAGAGAGAAAAAAGTTGTACGCCTCCATCATCGATACAAGTTGCAGCTAGACAGTCTTGTCTGTGATGAATGAGTCTCTATGAATAGAACACAGTGTGTTCAAGCATTTGATTGATGCTTTGATGATTGCCAGGCGTCCTTGCATACATCTTTCCAGCTTTTCATTGTCTTATTCAGACAGGTCAAACTGGGGAACAGAGCAGACAGTGAGTAAAAATTACCTGAAGTGAAACTGTGCCATTCTGACGAAGGCAGAAGGTACATAAGTGACATGTTTGCAAACCATGGATGTATTAAGGAGAACTGGATGAAGCGTTAAAAAAATGACACCTTATGAAGTAGCTCACTGGCCACAATTGACCAATCACAACCCAAAGAAATCGCTGAAAAAAACGTAGAAAAACAAAACAAAACAAAAAAAACAGCTGGACTTGGTTTTAGGTCGAAGATGTTTCACCTCTCATCCAAGAGGCTTCATCAATCTTACCTGACTGGCGTTTAGCCGGAGATATTTATCCCCATCGGTGTTGTTTCTGTCTGTTGATGGCCAACAATGTCCCCAAACGACCAAGTTGTTATAACCCGGTATCGGTGAGCGTCGTTACCTGTCTTTGAATCCTCCCCTGTGCACCGACACCTATTGTCCTGGTGGGCATACCCAAAGAAATGTGTCTATTCATACCATAGCAACAGCACACCTGTCAAGTTTATATTTCTCCCTATGCTAAAGCAATATGCACATAGATGGAGAGATGCCCACTTTTAGTCAAGTCAAGTCAGGATTTTTATTTGCCATTTATCCATAAACAGACAGTCTAGGCATATAGGAATTCTTGTGCAGCTCTCCTTTGGAGTCAGATGAGGAGTCAAAAGCCAGAAAGAACACTTAGTCTTAAAATAAAAAGTTACATAAAGGCAACAAAGCATTAAAACCACAATACACAAAAATAGGGTAATAGCCTTTTC
>NW_018128080.1:229184-236835 GCF_001952655.1 Monopterus albus | reverse complement strand
GGCCTTCCCTGGTAGGCTAGTGGTTAAGGCGCAGCACTCTCACCGTTGCAGCCTGGGTTTGAATCAGGGTTGTGTCAGGAAGGGCATCCAGCGTAAAACACGTGCTGAATGTCAACATGTGAGTCGTCAGTGTGACAATTTGCTGTGGTGACCCCTAGACAGGAAAAGCCGAAAATGACTTTCTAGGGTAATAGTATTTTCTCCAATGATCAAACATCAGTAATTCACATGGTGGAGTTGGATATGTCATTAGCTTGGTGAGGTAGTGAGGGGTTATAACATACTAAAACACAGTTTATATCCAGGTCTGTTTCCATTGCTTGGTAGAGAATGTCCTGCTTTTATTCAGGACCGACAAGAGAACACTATTGATGAAATGCTCTTACAAAAATACCTTGTGGAACATTTCTGTATTATTATTGTGCATGTCTGGTAAGGGGTTACTGCACATATGAGATTGCTTGATGTATTTCAGATGTTCGTATTTGCCATCAGTCTTACTGCGGCAGGGAAAAAGCTGTTGTAAAGTCTTGTTCTGTGTGTTATGATACTGTTTGCCCTGCTGTGCCTGAGGTTGTAGGTGCAGTTTTTGAGCAGAGTGAGCTGGGTGGCATGGATCCTGATTATGTTCTCTGACCTGACAGCGCTGTGTATAGTGTCCATAGCAGGCAGTTCAATCCCAATGATCCTCTCTGCAGTCTTTATGACCCTTTGAAGAGCCTTCCTCTCTGCCTGTGTGGTGTTATCATACCAGACTGTGATGCCAGTAGTGAGCATGCTCTCTACAAGTCCTCTGTAAGCCTGGGTGAGGGGGCAACGGTTCACCCAAGCTTTTCTGAGCCGCCTGATGAAGTATCACTGCTGCTGGGCTTTCTTCACTGTGGCAGCTGTGTTCAGTGACCAGCTCAGGTCAGATGTCACCTCCAGGCCCAGGAAATTGTTGTTCTTCCTGAAGTCTACTATTATTTCTTTTGTCTTGTTTATTTACAGAGCCCAGGGGGTTTTTTGCTTTCCAAAACAAAATCAAAAGACCAAAATCATAAGAAATGGAATAAAAAGTATGTTAATCTGCTTGATCATAAGCTGCATTTCTTAGCATGACAGGCTATCTAAACTCAATAGTACACACATTACTTCCAAGGCCAAACGTTAGGAAATCATCAACCAACACACAGGTTACATATAAAAAGGGCAATTTTCACCAAGCACATCAGCTATGTAATGTTTGCCAGCTGGTCCTGGATGCTTTAAGCTAACATTAGCTAACCTGATCAAAATTGCATGTGCCGATTGTTTTTCAGCCACTAAAATCACCATTTGTGAGTCAAAAATTAATTTTTCATAAATTTTTCCCCAGCTGAGCTGATGCTTTTCCTAGGTAATTTTACTCTGTTCATTTGGGAGAAGGCCTCGGGGCAGAGCAAGGACATGTTGGAGAGACTATTTCTCCCGGCTGGCCTGGGAACACCTTGGGGTTCCTCCTGAGGAGCTAGAGGAGGTGTGTGGGGAGAAGGAAGTTTGGGAGGCTCTGCTTGGACAACTGCCCCCGCGACCCGGTCTCGGATAAAGTGGACGAAGATGGATGGATGGGTGGATGTTTATTCAAGCATGCTTGTTTCTACAGTGATGGGTACCTGATCCAGCCCTACCTGCATGTATGCTACTGTATAGTGTTCAGAGGGTCCAGTCTCTGGCACCCAGTTCCATCTGTAACTGATGGACAGGGCCAGAGGACAAGCCAGAGTCACTCTACACAGCCAGAATGTGACATAGCCACACAAAGTCACAGGGCAGTGTGGTGCTTCGTCGCTCCATCTTCATTCAACACACACACTTCATTTCTGTTGGGGCAAGTCAGTCTGGGAAATGAAGGTAAAAGTGAAGGGGGAAAGAGGGAGCAGTGGGGCTGAAGTAGAAAATGCTGGAGTAATTGTCTTTCATTTTCACATTCCTAAAATCATATGATTGCCATGTAATTGTGTGTGTGTGTGTGTGTGTGTGTGTGTGTGTGTGTTTATGGGATGAAGTGCATTAAAAAATAAAATGGAGCATTGAAATTCCATCCATGCCTGATGCGCGCACACAGCTATGCCCTATACAGACATAAAAGATAAGTCTATGCAGTGCACACAAATTCATACCTACATATTATAAATGTAAATACTATATATACACACGCATGTACTATGCTCACTTACAATAACTGCACACACACACACACACACACACACATATTCACAAAATCACACTCTTCAGAGTAATCCTGCTGATGAGGCCGCTTTCCAGCATCTCCCAGCTGTTTATGGGTTGCTAATGAGAGCATGGCACCTGTTAGACATTAAGAAGCGCATCACTCTGTCTAGCCCATCTCCTGTTTACTTTCTCACAGCGTTTTGGATGATGTTCTATCATGGAGACAAAAAGCCTTTTTTTTCTTTTTTACTCACTGATATTGGCTGTTACATCAGACCCAAAATGAACTAGACAGCACTTTAGCATTTAGGGACCTAATAATCTCAAAGGCATAAATAAATTTAATAAAATTGTTCTAAATTTTGATTCTTAAGAGCCAGAGCTCTGCTGGGTTTCATTCATCTATTGTATGCAAGGTGATGGATGGTGAATGTACTCACCTGGAGCAGGTCTCCAGAATACAAAGCCACTGAAAGATACTTCAACTTTACACGTGGTTCCTTTGAGGAAATTAGAATGATTCATCAACAGATTATAGTAAGAAAGAGCAAAGAATAAGGACGGAAATGTAGACAATAAAAAAGGAAGTTTTGGCTGCTACCACCTGATGCATTATAACCAGTGGTCATCAGGGGAAATTTATCACACAGGCTTTTCTTGGCTGAACCTCAGGGGCATGGAATCATACAGGGCCTGTGAATATATTAATAATAGCAATAATTTTCAAGGGGTATAATGTCATTATTTATGGTTAATGATAGATTGGTTAGGTTGTTGCCAATGGTGATAGCTGTTGATACTGATACTGTATAGTTTGGTGTCATAGTGTCACACTATGAGCTGCTCTGGTGACATCCTGAATAAAACAAATGTAAACAACCATGAACCTATTGGCCCACAGATGATCTGGAGACTTGTCAAAATACAGATGCTGAATATGAATGCTCTTTATTTTGGTATTAATATATTGTAGAATCTATACAACTAATAATGAATCTGGTGTGGTTTGTTGTTTTGGTGCTAGATAGTGTTTGTTGCTGTGCTGAGCACTTGTCAAAATACAGATGCTGAATATGAATGCTCTTTATTTTGGTATTAATATATTGTAGAATCTATACAACTAATAATGAGTCTGGTGTGGTCTGTTGTTTTGGTGATAGATAGTGTTTGTTGCTGTGCTGAGCAATTGGAGGGAGATGTTTGTGTTATTTGTGGCGCAGTAGTAAGTCTTGCTTGCGGTGGTGATGGAAAATGGCCCGACAGACAGAGCAAACCCAGGGGACATATAAGTATTCAGATACCATATGTACAATTACCAACACATCTATTTAGAAGTTCACTATTAAAGCACTGTAGTATCAGCAAAATGTCTAGTACCAAAGGTTTAATTATTCATAGTTACCCTTGTAACTCTATGAAATATGTAAAATATGTTGTAAATATATTGTAAAATATGTTATTTAATTGCTGCTGGTTACTGGACCAGAGACTTTCATTCTACCATGCATAAAAGCTGGTCAGTGATATTAGCAGACTGCTGAGCGAATATTTATGTTCAGTACTTCTACATAAATAGTTCTGTCATTGTCAGTCTAAGAATGGAGTTCATAATTGGCAGGGGAAGAAGACAGAGGGAAAGAATCTTTCCTCTGATCTACTGCTTTGTCCTGACATCAGTGACATCAGTCAGTCAGGTTTCCACCCTGCACTTTAAAGAGGATGAGAGAAGCTGGTTTGATTGGACATAAGTAAAGCCAGCCCCATCTCCACCTGCTCACCATTCTTTCATCAAATAATCCTCCACAATGCGCCCGGAAACATCTGGCTGTGCACAAAAGCGTGTTGCATCTGTGGTCACAAAAAGTGCAAAACACTGTTGAACATGCCCGTATTCACCTTGTTTGCTTGTCTCATAATTGCTACAGCCACTCGAGGTCACATAATTACCACATCTGTTGACACTGGGAGGAGTAGGAGATGACGTAGAATCATTTTTTTACAGAAGGACAGTCTCTGTCTGAGCCTTTATTGGAGAGGTAGCAGGTGTTTTTGAAGGGGAGGTGGGAGTTTTCTTTATGCTTGAAAAACTGATGCAATAAAAACACCACCTTTCTGTCATCCACCTTGAAGTTTTATCCTTATTTGCCCTAGTTAGTTTCACAGCTAGTATTAATTTATTAATCAGTGACCCATGAAACAGCAGATAATTGTCTGCCAATGCTAGGTGTTGAACAAAGGAGGCATAGTGCAGATTGTCACCACTGTAATAATAAAATACTACTAATAAAACCAGTTGTTGATACTATAACTGACAAACTCATCACAGTCTTCTGTCTCTATTTATCAACATTTCATATACCCTAAAGCAGCAAATGCAAAGAGCTCATTTGACCTGGTTTTCTCAGCAGTGGCGAGACTGAAGCGCAGATGGGAGCATGTTAAACACAGAATGTGAGGAAGGGCAGAGTCACAGATGATGGCATTTGCTTTGTTCGCCACCTGTTGTGTAGACCCAAATCACACAGCCTACAGAACTAGAGCGGATATAAATACACTTGATATATACCAGATTCTTGACTGGAGAACTTAACTGACTCAGAATTATAGCTTGTGTTTAGATTAGTTTCAATCAGTATAATTGTCTTTGCATAATTGCTTGCCCTGTATTTCGATATCTAAATATCTCTTATTTTGTATTCAAACACTTACAGCAGTCTAACAGTGTACTCTATATGAATACTCACCTCACCCCAAAAGCAAATGTGCTTACAGTACGTTTACAGTTAATTTAACTTTACTAACTGTGTAAGAAAAAAAGCTAGTGAAATAGAAATCTAAGACAGCCACACAGAGTGAAGAGCCTTAAGGAGTGAGAAATTTTAAAATAGTGGTGAATATGTTTTTAATTTTTATGTTTTATGTATAAAGACCTGCGATGGATTGGTGACCCCAAACAGTAGAAAATGAGTGAAGGTATAAAGACAGTATGCGTTTGGGCACACGTACAGTAACTCATTAACACCTTTAGCTGTTGTTAAGCGGTAGAAAATGAATGAATGTATAAAGACAGTATGAGTTTGGGCACACATACAGTAACTCATTAACACCTTTAGCTGTTGTTTTATTGGTAACACTTTACAATAAGGGTACAAATCATACACTTAGGTAATGTATAAATAATGCATGACTCATAATTACAAAAGAGAGTATCATGACTTCTTTATATTCACCATTCACAAATGATCAAGTCACTGTGGATTTCTGTGATTAGATCAAATTGAATATATCATCATTTAAGGAACATGAAGTCACATTTATATTTAATTGATGTGCCACCAAATTAGCGTTATTCTAGTTAGACAAAGGTTAAGATGTGTGTATTTCATCAGGAGAACAGTATATAATCTAATGGTAATATGAGATAATGTGTTTTTGCAGAAATAAGTAGTGTGTACTTGTAAATGTGGTGTACATCCATACAATCATACACATACATACATAAAACTGGGCCATGCAGCACCAAACCAAAAGCGTAATATTTCCATTAGAATAGGTACTGATCTGATTATAGAAAGACAGATCAAATGCATGGGTCTGATGAACCTTTGTGTTACTAGAATGCAGCTCATTTGGTGGCACCTCAGTAAATCAAATCAAATTTTATTTGTATAGCGTCAAATCACAACAAAAGTCATCTCAGGACACTTTACAAAGTAAGGTCTAGACCTTACTGTTATCAATATTATTACATAGGGAAAACCCAACAAATCCCCCCTGAGCAGCACTTGGCGACAGTGGGGAGGAAAAACTCCCTTTAACGGAAGAAACCTCTGACAGACCCCGGCTCTTGGTGGGCGGCCTTCTGCCTCAACCGGTTGGGGTGAGTGGATAGAGGAGAGACAAAAGAAGAAAAGCAACAAGACACAATAAACAACAATAAACAATCAAACACTGTAGGGAGTGCACTCCCTACTAAATGTAGGGAGTAAATGTGAATTAACATTCCTTAATTGCTGATCTATTACATCTGAACTAATCACAAAAAGCCACAGTGATTTGATCGGTTATTACATAATGATGAGTAACCAGGACTCAGTAGACATCTTGCAGTAATTCATGCATTAAATCATCCTGAGTCATGCATTATTTAAACCTTACTTAAGTATAAGATTTGTACCCTTATTAAAAAGTGTTACTGTTTTATCTGAGAAAAAAAAGACATGATGCTGACCCTTCTTAAAGTTTACAAATGAAATGATGCACCTGACTTCTGGGAACAAGTACTTAAAGGTTATTTGTAGCTTTAATATTGTATGTCAGTTGTGTTAGATTTATCATATTTGTCATCATGTAATTGCATAAGTTGTGATCCTTTGGGAAAACTACTCCTAAATGTAAATCTGGAATGGCTTAAAAGAGATGTCCAAAAAAAGAGGAGTAATGCTAGGGTTCATGCCAGGATTAGGAGCAGCTCCCTGGTCACTTCTTTTTTATCCCAAAACTAGAACTATTCAAACATCCACTGTCCACTCTTTTCTCTGCTGTGATACTTTGGCCCTGTGGCTATCTCTTGTCATGAACTGAAAAACTGGAAATGGAAGATTGGAACAGCAAACAGCTGTAACTAATCAAGTCTGTGGCGTGTCGGTCCTGAGGTTCCTCTAGCAAATGAACCAGGCCACACAAAACTGAACTACAGACAACATCACAGATCCAGAATCTCTCTCTCCAATCAGTGTGTGCCCATCTTCAGTTCACTCTGGTAACCTTGGCAACCAACCTCAACATCTGTGGGATTGGCAACATTTCCTCCATGATGTGCAATGTTTGACATTACTTTAAGCCGCCTCCACCAGCTACATCTGGTTAAAGACTGCAGCTGTTTGAGCGCTGCAGATTCATGCTGCCAACTGAGCTGTATGTTAGACACCTGCCAGGACTGCAGGAGAACGTCTACTGAGGGCACAGTTCTCATTGCCAGTACACTATTTGAATATTCATCACATTTGAGTCTTCTCTTTCTGTTCTTTATGTGTAATGTGTAAATGTTGTAAATAAATGACTGGATATCTCAGTTGCCTTGGTTTTTTGCATGTGAATCTTTTAATACTGAACTCTGAGTCTGTAAATATGTTTCATATTTCCAACCAAATTTGCTTGTGTATGCAGGCAACACCCAACTGTGGTGCTGCCTACTTACTTGGTGATGCTAGTAAAAATGATATGCTCATACAGTAGCAGTCAAAGGTTTTGACACACCTTCTCATTTAATGTTTTAAAGGTTTTGTGCCAAAGTAGTGTTGAAACTGACACTGACATACTCTCACTGTCCATATTATGAAAAGAATTGTTCACCTAAATAAAGAGAAACAACAGTCCATCTTTACTTTAAGACGTGAAAATCAGCGAATTTGGAACATTTCATGATTAAGCTTTCAATTTTCTTCAAGTGCAGTTA
>NW_018128080.1:225893-229157 GCF_001952655.1 Monopterus albus | reverse complement strand
CCCAGGAATCTCCAGTTAACGTCACCTCAAATTACAACACTGAGAAGAAGAACGAATGGTCCTTGCATGTGTTGTTCCCACATTGAAGCATGGAAGAAGCAGTGTGATAGTGTTGGGGGCTGTGCTGGTGATACTGTGATACTGTGATTTCTAATGAATTTAAACACATTAAAGTACTACAATGGGTTTTGTGCCACAAGTGGTGCCATACTCTGCTTTTCTGATTGGGAATGGAAATCTATGAAATGGCAACGTCATTTCAAAGCATCTCAGCACATGTTGGGAAATCAGAAGCATCAGAACACTGCACAGTGTGCCTTGGCCTCAGTCTACTGCCACTGGATTAAGCATGCAAGTTAAATCAGCTGGGGGGATAAAACAGGCATGCACATCAGAACAACTACTCCCCACCCCACAGCTAACGAGAGATATCCCACAAAGCAATTAGGAAGCCATGCTTAGAAAAATGAAGAAGGTTGTTTCCACAAAGGCAATGGGAAGTTTGGGATTTTACTGTGGGAGACGCCACATGGTGATGTGTTTCTAAACACAGCATTGAGAGGGAAGGAGAAGTAAGGACAGACAGAGGAAGCAAGTGCTGTACCCCATATGGAGTAACCTGCATATGTGTTCAGTACAACAAGCTTAGAGATGTTGACTGAGCTTTCAGCAGCATGCAAGAACAAACATGGAGAACAGGAGAAAGTAAGCAGACACATTTTCAAGCAGGCCACCTGTAAAAGAAAGCATTTACACTGCAAAAGGCAGGATGGAACACAATGTGCGTCATATCATATAATATGTACGTATTTAAAACCCCATACTGAGTGCTACTTTTGCAACAAGAGTGTAATGTTCTTTATCAAGTAAAACTGCATGTTAACCACTATTAGCCAAGAAAATAGAGAGGGAAAGGGTGTATTGTATGTGGATCACACTGTGCAACAAACTCTCGAGACTCTGCAGGGGGCTTAATTACAAGACCAATGTTGTACATATACCTAATCTCACCTCACTGTCTCTTAGACATTCTGTCTCTCTTTTAGTTCACTCTGGCTTCTCTACTCCCCAGTGCATGATTATAGTGTTCCCATAAAATGGGCACACTTCTTTAACTGAAGATAAGTCTGCTTGTGTGCCTTGTAGTATATATTCGGCTTTCAGGACAGGGAAGAGGGAATGTTTATAGCTTCATGCTTTGGTTCTATTTGCTGAATTCATTACCTTGTAAAGTTTGCAATGCAGCTCAAACTTGGTAGCATATGGACTGTCAGTCTCTCTCTGGGTGGTGCTACTGCAAACAGGCTTTGGCTTCATCAGGCCAGGGGTATCATTTTCACTTTTCTTTTTCTGTCCTCGAAGCTTTCTCCCTTTCTTTCTTATATTTATTTATCTCATTGTCCTTGTTTCTATCTTCCTATTGGTCCCATGCATTTTTCTCCCAGAAACCATTCCATGGCTCTTTTGTAAAAGCAACACGGTACATAAATTTTACATGAGTTGCACGCAGTCGTCTTTCACTGCTCCCACTGACTGCGGCGAGTTTAGATATGCATTCATCCACACTGGTGTAAATACACACAACCTAGCATGACCCCATAGGTCCATGGGAAAACAAATACTGACTCACACACGCAAAAATCCACAATTCTTCTCATAGACAAATATTGAACCAGGCAGCATATTCACAACAGAGATGAAATGCCTCGGATCAAAGATGTTCAGAGAGCTGCCTTATGTATTATTGATCACAGACCATGTTAAGTATTTTCGAGGGGTGACTATTAGCTGCAAATATTTATTTCTGGTGGAGCTTTTGAATGTTTTTACATTCAGCAGCAGTGGGTCTTAATGAGGAAATGATGCTCCTAATGTGACACATTAAAAGGAAAATCTGCCCCCAAAGCAGAGCTCCTACATGTCACTCTTATTATTTTGGGCAGTTCGTCTACAGTTCTGGGGAGTAAACAGGCCTCCATCAAAGGCAGAAACAAGATGAGTGAGACTCTAAAAGGCTTGTTTTTAAAACAAATCTAAGAATGCGTCCACTCTGTAATTAAGAGTGATAACTGTGATTTCAAGCAGACAATATCCTGGCTGATTAAAGATACAAGCACATTTTCTGCTTCATAACTTCTATTCGATTCGATAAGGCTGAATTAGATGTAAAAGCTTGGATAGATGTTTAGTACTGCACAATGTCAGACTTCATTTTATATTTCTACATGCTCCTGGCTTCCAGTTTGAGAGAGATTTTCACAAAAATTGATTGAACTGAGGTCAGCAGCAAATTACATATGATGTGTGCTTTGAGTTGGTATTTGCCTTAACCTTTTCGAACCGAAGGTCCCCTTCAAAGGGGACCCTCGGGCTGAACGGAAAATACAGGAATGCTACACGAGTTGTGATAGCCGACCCCTAACAATGTATACATCAAAATGTTCAGCGAAACCTCGGCTATAACGTCATATAAACCATTTTTCCACACAATAAACACAGCAAAAGCAATAAAGCACAAAAGAGCAACATCTCAGGTCCACTAGGGGGGGTTCTGCCAGGCAAACGATTCATATTTTGTCATATTTGGTGCTGGCCCCCTCCCCCTATGGTGCGGTCTTATCGACTGCCATTGGTTCATGATGCTGTCAATAACGTCACAAACTCGATAGCCTCATTCTATAGCTCAAAAGGAATCCAATGAGTGGTCATTTGTCTGTGTGCGGAAATCTGGGACCAAGCTATTGTCCTGCAAATGAGGAGAGCATCAGCTCTGGCTGTGCTGTGTTCCATCTTTATTTACTCAAAAACAAAACATCGAGTGGTATTTACACCTCCTGACAAGTCTCACAAGTGTTCCCTTTCGTTTGACACCAAGAGTAACCAAATACACCGTGTGGTTGCGGAGATATACACATTTTATTTCGGGGAGGCGCCAAACATGCTTCGGGCAGCAGCAAACAAAAAAGCTTCATCTGGTGGGAAGGGCTGTTTTACACCTGTCTGACTGGGCTTGTGATGATGGCTCCTGTTTGAAGGCCACAATATGCTAACCCATGGACATAGGAACATAGCTCAACCTCACACTAAGGTGGCACATTTGAAACATATTAAAGCTCCAAACATTGCTTGAGGTTTTTTGGTGGAGATATCCATCCATCCATTTTCCTCCGCTTTCCAGGACTGGGTCATGGGGGCAGCAGTCTAAGCAAAGATGCCCAGACTTCCCTCTCTCCAGACACTTCCTCCAGCTCCTCCAGGGGAATG
>NW_018128080.1:225420-225782 GCF_001952655.1 Monopterus albus | reverse complement strand
CATCTTATTTCTAAGGGTGCGCCCAGCCACCCTGCAGAGGAAGCTCATTTCGGCTCCCTGTATCCGGGATCTTGCCCTTTCAGTCATGACCGAAAGCTCATGACCATAGGTGAGAGTCAGAACATAGATCGACCAGTAAATCAAGATGGACCTGTACATTGACCGCATTACTGCAGAAGCTGCACCGATCCATCTGTCAATCTCCCATTGCCCTCACTTGTGAATTGTGAACAAGACCCCGAGATACTTAAACTCCTCCACTTGGAGTGGAGCAGTGCAAATCAGTACACAGTAAAAAAAAAAAAAATGATAAAGTGAAACTCTACAGCAAAACAACCTTTAGGACACATTTATTAAGATCT
>NW_018128080.1:223827-224676 GCF_001952655.1 Monopterus albus | reverse complement strand
TGGACGAGTCCACCTCCGAGCCCCCGGCCTCTGCTTCCTCATTGGAAGACATGATGCTGGGGTTGAGGAGATCCTCCAAGTATTCCTTCCACCATCCAACAATGTCCCCAGTTGAGGTCAACAACTGCCCACCTCCACTGTAAACAGTTTTGGCAGGGCACTCCTTCCCCCTCCTGAGGTGCCGGACAGTTTGCCAGAATTTCTTCGATCCCAAACAACAGTCCCTCCCCATGGCCTCACCAAACTCCTCCCAGACCGGAGTTTTTGCCTCCAAAACCACCCAGGCTGCAGTCCACTTGGCCTGCCGGTACCCATCAGTTGCCTCAGGTGTCCCATAAGCCAACCATGCTCGAAAGGACTCCTTCTTCAGCTTGATGGCATCCCTTAGTTCTGGTGTCCACCACCAGGTTCGAGGATTGCCGCTGCGACAGGCACCGAAGACCTTACGACCACAGCCGCATCAACAATGGAGGCGGAGAATATGGTCCACTCGTATTCAATGTCTCCAACCTCCCCCGGGATCTGGTCAAAGCTCTGCCAGAGGTGGGAGTTGAAGAGTTCTCTGACAGGGGATTCTGCTAAATGTTTCCAACAGACCCTCACAATACGTTTGGGTCTGCCGAGCCTGTCCAGCCTCCTCCCCCACCATCGGATCCAGCTCACCACTAGGTGGTGATCAGTTGACAGCTCCGCCCCTCTCTTCACCCGAGTGTCCAAGACATACAGCCGGAGGTCAGATGAAACAACCACAAAGTCAATCATCAACCACCGGCCGAGGGTGTCCTGATGCCATGTGCACTGATGGACACCCTTATGCTTGAACATGGTGTTCGTTATGGACAAACTGTG
>NW_018128080.1:210526-223595 GCF_001952655.1 Monopterus albus | reverse complement strand
CTCTCGTTCACCGGGGTAAACTCCAACACATGGCGGCTAAGCTGGGGAGCTATGAGCAAGCCCACACCAGCCCACCGCCTCTCACCGCAGGCAACTCCAGAGTAGTAGAGAGTCCAGCCTCTCTCGCGGAGTAAAGTTCCAGAGCCCCAGCTGTGCGTGGAGGAGAGCCCAACTATATCTAGCCGGCACCTCTCAACCTCCCGCACAAGCTTGGGCTCCTTCCCCACCATCGAGCTGACATTCCATGTCTCCGTGTCCAGAGATTGAGTCGTCAGGGCCCCTGCCTTCAACTGCTGCCCAATCCACTGTGCACCAGCCCCTTAAGATCTTCCTGCAGGTGATGGGCCCATGGGAGGAAGATATTGACTCAGTAATTGATTATCATGAACCTGCAAACAGAGTTCCCTGCAGACCTCCCTCTTACATGTCATTAATTCAGAACAAGACCCCAAATCCTCCCAAATAACAACAACCTGCAGTTATAGGCAACTACCTCCTTATACCTTCAGACGTTACTCTATCTTTATTGAGAAGGTTTTAGGAACCAGTATACTCTGGCTCTTTGAGGAAGTGCCAAGTTTTGTGTGAAATAACCCATAAAAGCA
Organism: Monopterus albus; assembly: GCF_001952655.1. NCBI lineage: Eukaryota > Metazoa > Chordata > Actinopteri > Synbranchiformes > Synbranchidae > Monopterus > Monopterus albus. The sequence continues at coordinate 222,990 of NW_018128080.1, read as the reverse complement.
GTGACACTGGCCACTTCTGAGCATGTTTACATTGCAGAGTATTTAGCTGACACTGGTTAATTTCCCCAAATAGGACACTCAGTTCTCAGTGTGGATGAGTAAATAGCTGATTACTTTCTCTAAAGTATTTTTTGATGCAACTGTCTGAAAATTATGTCAGTAATTTCATGTTAATTACCAATCATCACTGATTTTCTCTTGAGAGATTACCCACATTTAAACTAATTGTATTGTAGTTTACATAATGACCATCACATACAGCTTTAAACATCACTACATACAAGGTCTAAAACCATTCTGAAACGCTAAGGATAATAATAATAATAATGAAGCTGACTCAATAAAGAGACAGAGAGTTTAAGCCTTTTAGAAGTTTTTTAGGGGTTTAAAGGGAGATAGATCATGGCAGTAAGCAATAAAGCAAAATATTAAAGTCATCAACAGTCCTTGTTTGATTAGCTTACAACTAAATAAATCAACAGCTATTATTTCTAATCATCAATTTAAACTATTATACTGATTAAAATCATTATAGTTTAGCTCTCAATCACTGAATGAAAGTCAGGGTGGTCAAAAATATGTTTATCTACAAAAGGGGGCCCAGCAGAAAAAGCCTGGGAACCACTGAGATAGGATATGTGTGAAAATGCAGTCCTGAGCTTCTGGTCTCCACCCTGCTCTTTTGACATCAGTGCTACAAAATGGAATAAACACAGCCCCTGGAGACAGTCTTGTTCTCTCTGTTGCCATCCAGTTCATGTTAGTTTACCACTTACATTACTGAAAAGAACAGAAGAAAAGACAGCTGGGAAATTTTTCATCTTTTTCTTGCAAAAGAGACCGTTGAGAAAAGTAGGATGTACTTAAGGTTAATGTTGCTGACCTGGAAACTGCAACAAGCTCAGATTTTCTCCAAGCTGATACTTTTTCCTCCTCTCTCATTCCAACATTGACATATTCTGGAGTGTAGCTAAAACCGAGAAAAGTTCTTAGAATATCAGGGCCTCTGGGGAGAGCTTGGAAATGCACTATGTCCAAAATGTGAAGCACATAATTCAGATCAGGATTTTATAACTAAAAAGCCCAGACAGGAAAGTATTAGCGTACTAGAGAGTGGTCCAGATTTGACTAAGGTTTAAGGGAGAGTTTCTGGGATGCCTTTAATGGTACCTGTGGTACATTCAACAGGAATGTCTCCTTGATATTGATTTATTTTAAAAAAAGATAATCCTGTTCCTATTGCATTTCCTCCTAAGATAATCCCTATTTCCCATTTTTAAGAGAGAGGAATGCTTATTCATGGGAAATGAAAAATGGCAAGGAAATAAAATTGTTTCTCCTCTGTGACCAAAAAACTGTTTTCTATATCTCTGAAGAAAAAGTTGGAAAAAAGTCTCAGACTGTCAGAAATGTCTTATATTTTTATGCTTTCACCTATGCCAGTTGTTGTATTTCAGAAAACAAGTGTCATCACATTGTTGGATAGACTTAAATTTGCACTTGCTCTTCACTACACCTGATTTGAATCTTGAATTTCACTTGCATTTGACTAAGCATGCTTTGACTACAGCAATGGGACCGCAGTGTATGTCAGTCTGAAGAAATCTGTCAACAACAAATACTTCCTGCAATTTTAACTTGAGGGTTCCATCTCAACACATGCCTCATTTGGTTCTTCTCACTCTGTCTGAGCCTGTGATATCAGTGGAAAATGAACACGAGCAGAATGCAATGATTTCATAAAAGCAAATTGCTCTGTCTGTCCATTGCTCATTATCTCAGCCTTATTTCTCTCTTTGTCTGTCTCTGTCTACATCTCTGTTGTCCCTCTTTTATTGCTGCGTCTCCCTGATTCTCCTTTTTTAGAGAATTCCATAGCCTTGCCAGAAGATTGCAGTGCTATTTATGAGAATAAATAGCTGTCCAATACCCTATCTTTGCCTTTCCTTCACTGTCATCTCCTCAGATCTTCCTCCTTCATTTCTAACACTTTCCACTCCTGTGCTGCCTCTTCCCTCCCTGTACTCTCTTATTCTTTCTCTATATTGCACCTGTCTCTCAAATGCTTTAGTTATCTCCGGAGTCCTCTTTATCCTCCACCCACACCTCCCTGTCTATCGCTGTCTTGCCTCAGTCCCTCTTTTTTTATGCCTGTCTTCTTCTGACAGAGGTGGATCACAGTACAGGTAGCTCTCAGTCTCAGAGAAGTCACTTTATCATGTAGCAGCCTGCTGCAGTTGGTGGAGCTGGTTAAGGTTCTTGGTGTGGCACAGGATTGCTGTTACACTGTCAAATGCATACACACAATTGATAAGACTTGGATGCAGATGACTCCTCCGGTCCCCAAACCATCCCATGTACAGAAGCCCTCCCTGTCTCATCAGTGCCATCTCTTCCTTCCTCCTCAAGACAGTGAGATTGCTTTACACACACTGCCCAGCACTACATCCCAAAGCTATTAGTTCCTGCCGGTGTCCTCCATTCAGCCCTGTCTGCTCTGCTCATCCCTCCTTGCACACACACACAGAACTCTTGGGGCTTGCCTATCTGCACGCCACGCCGCACCCCTTTAATAGCTTTCCACACTGCAATCTAGCTGCCTGCCCATCGAGTCAATTGAGTGTATTATATTCGTAATTGGAGTCTATTGATTGACAGACACCAAATGCATTGCAGGACAAAAGCGTGAGAGCTTCCAACTATTTGTACAAAAAGCAAAGTACATAGAATCCTTTATTGTAGGAATCACGACAGGCTTGTACACATGGGCACAAACATCTACACACACATGCTGACAGTTGACAAAATGAAGCCTGAAAAATAGTTCAAGGTCATTCCATCAAGAGAGGATCAGGAATTGAAGGAAGATATGTTCCAGCAGACACAACTGTACAGGAAAAGATGGCTTAGCACCTACCACTATGCCTGCTTTTATAGCCTGTTTCTGCTGTGTAAAGGAAATTGTTGTTGAGCCCCAGATACCTGCTTGTGTGAGTGTGTGTTTGTGTACTGTATCTGGCAATTTTCAAAGCAGGCCTCATAAAAGTGTCATAACTTTACATTAAACGACTCTGACGTGCCAACCCCCCCCATCTCCACACTTAATCAAGATCCATCGTTCCCCAGAGTCTCTGTATGTGTATGTGTGTGTGAGAGAGAGAATTTCAGTTTAAATTAGTGTCTGTCAGATCATTAATAAGCCGTCTTCAAATATATGCTCTCTGTTCATCAACCCTCACTGGTGTTTTGTGTAATTTCTTTCACAAGGTCAGGCCTGACTGGAGGTCATGCAGACTGATGACTGGGAACTCTTCGTTCCTGCAGGTGTAATGTCCGCATTAACACAAAAGCTGTTTTTATGCTATTTTCTTCTTATTTGCATCTCTGCCTGTTTGCCGATTCTCCTGGCACCAAACCAATGTGTTTGCACTGATGTGGGTGAAGAGGTTCGACCGAGCCTGTGTTTATGCTGCTTAAGTGGTGAAGTGCTGTTTTGGTGTTCAGACCACCTCTTATGCAGACACAGGGCAACTTTCATGGCTTTACTTGGCAAAAGTGTGCACACACAGACCTCTCCAAAATCAAAAAAGACCTTTCAGTTATATGTATGTGTGCCCTCTTGTTGTTTGCTACAATTTTTTTCACTTGAAGCACTTTGAGCTTAGTTATTTGGTCATTACTGATGCTAGCCCAACTCTACCTGTTGATTCTGTAATTCTCCTGCTAATAATGTATTTAGCCTTTTTTCACATTGTGCCCAGTTGTACCTGCTTTGGGACAGCACTCGTGGTCTCCAAAATTGCACCCTATTTCAGAAAAATAGAGTACCAGGTCTGAGAAAGAGGAGGGAATATGGTTGGCTCATGTGAACTTACCTACATTTACTGTAGGTAAGTTATTATTATCTGTACATTTACTGTGCACTGTTAGCCTGAGGGGTAGCAAGCAAAATGAGTCCAGACTGAGCTTTGTAGCTAATTGTAATAGAAATAAAAATGTTAACGACATGAATTTGATGTAACTCATGTAAACACTGGCAATAGATTTCTCAGTGGGAGTTTAAAACGTTACATTACATGTTTGTGCTTAACCGCAAGGTTTGACTCCACAGACGAGGATAGAAGAAGAAACTGAATGAATATGAGAAAAAGGAGCCAAGTGTGGTCTCATTCATAAATAAATTAATAACAAAGAAAAGTGATAGTTCTTGTAGTATAAGACAAAAATGAGGATGCTCTCTTGCTCTCTCTCACCCTCTCACTCACTTTCAAAAAACTAATTTCTGGGATGATTTGTGTAATGTCTTTATTGTCAGGAGCTGCATTCTCAGGTTATTCCAGTTATTCCTTCATTCATATATCAATAATTTAAGCTAAAATTAGATTTTTGAATCACGACCTTCAGTGTTTTGATAAAGTAGCTTCTGAAAAACAAGATGTGTCCGATTAAGTAGGCTACAGCTGTTATTTCAATGTGTCAGATATATATTTAATGAACATTTACTGTAGTTAAATATAAGTATCAGATGAGGCTCAGTATTGGCAGACATTTAAGGACTCTGTTTTGCTCTGGGCCAAAACAAATTCATTGAGAAATCCCTACCCGAACTGCAGCACATTCAAACAGACAGAATAGGAAAGTGAGTCTGGGAAACATTTTGTCTATACTCAGTATCTTCTATGACTTTTATAATATTTTATTGTTCCCAAGTGTGTTCTAAATCTATAAAGTCAGGAATTTTCCTGTGAGGTTAAGAAATATCAGTCAGAAATATCCTAGTGCCACTGAAAAGTAAATCATGAAGTAATTAAATTTTGAGATCATTTTCAGGCCTGTTAGGATCATGGAGGATTATTGGAGTTTTACACACAGGCCAAAATGTGTAATAGTGCAAGAAAAATACCTTCACACTGCTGTAAATAAACTATGCTCCCTCTTTCTACATGTGTGTGTTCTGCACTTGACTTTAATGTCCCAGAACCAGTGTTTCATGATAATATTCTACAGTCACAACTCCCTGTCATTTCCACCCGGCCATCTCTGTTTTCTTCTTTATCTGTATTCACAATGGCATGCTGAGGTCAAGTTTCAACCGGCAACAGACTGAACCAAGAAAATTAGAGGAAAGAAAAGGCAGTCCGGGTAGTAAAGGTGAAATAAATTGCTGCTAACTGTCACCACAGTAACAGAGTCAGGGAGAGGTCAAAGGTTAGAAGCAGGGGCTGTTGGGTGTCTTTCGCTGTGGGGCCAAATTAGCCAGGGGCGACACAGAGGGGGCCTGGGTTGGTCTGACTCCAATTGATCCCACACCCACTTGGGCTGACACCTCACCAGAAATTGCCTGTGTTAGCAATTCAGCCTCAGGAAGGTGTTGCTAGTTAGCTGCTCCAGGTGAAAACCTTGCCAGAGCATAACAAGAACAGACACATGAGCGCAGTGTGTGCAGTAGCACAAAATGTGGGCAAAAACCTGAATGGTAATTATTTATTATTATTCATTATCTCAGAAATTAGATTTTTAAGAAAGACATTTGTTAATTTGTCAGAAGCCATTGTAAAATTATTTAAAAAACATCCACTGTTTTACTAATAGTTCCACTGATGAACCCATAAAATTGGCCAACTAGAGGTGGATATTTTTGCTTATGGTGATAAACTATATAGTTTCTGTAAAGAATGTGCTATGTATATCCTTGGAACATTTTATCACAGTGTGGAGTTTTTTAGTAATATTTTTGAAATTAGTAGCTACAACATGATGATGACTTTGGCTGTTCCTTATTTAGTTTCTATTATTTGGTATAAGCAAACAATTGGCTAGCAGGTTAATATTATATAGAGTTTTTATATATCAGAATACAGCCCCATGCAGCTTGAGTATTTTAGATTGGACCTATGCTTGAAATTTTGGGGAATAATGATCTGGTATTTATAGTAATATAGCTGCAAGAGACATAGTGAATCCAGTTCTTGTTTGGTTAAGATTCCTATTTGTACTGTAAGCCACTTTCTCTGTAGCCAGGAAAGGAAAATTCCTTTGAGACTGGCATATTTGTACAGGTAGTCTACATGTATGAGCTTTTAGCTGAATAGTTCTTACACAGTTTCTCTCCATCAGCACTGACCAGCTTTTTTTCTTTTACCTTTCCAGCTTGGTATACTAGAACAGATTTTCTGCCTTTGTAAATGAAACCATGACAGACCAAACCTCCATTGTGCCCCCTTGTATTCTTTTTGTCTATGCAATATTTGTGTTAGTCAGTAAATATCTTGAAACATCTGTTTTGAGGGGGAAGAACTTTGACATCAATGAATCCTTTGAATGTAAAGATGCTAGTTCTATATTGCGATCATACAAAGACTGGCTTCAAAGTCAGTAGCAACATTCATGTGCACTGAGGTCAACTGGTGCATGTAACGCATTTCATTTTCTTAGAGTACGTTATATGAAAGTTGAAAGCTTATCTGTAAACTCTCATGCTTAGATAGGTTGCAAATAGCAGTGCAAGCAATGCAGCCGTGACATTAATTATTTGAGAGCAGGAAATCTTTGTATAGGTGAATATACTTTTACAATGAGATTAAATCAAAGCAAAGACTAAATGCAGAACTATGTTGAGTGGATGTATACAATGAAATGTCAGCAGTGAGTCGCCTGGTCCACTGCTTTGGTCCCAACAGAAATATCTTGACTGCTGGTTGAATAATAAGATGTACTACACATTCTCCAGGAATTAAAATGGCTTGATCTCCTAACTTTTTACTCCAGTGCCAATATCAGGTCACCTATTTATTAACATCTACTAATTTAAGTGGCCAAAATTTTGCACAAATATTAATGTTTTATTAGTGTATATTTTAACATATTTTCATCCCAGGGCATCAAATAATAGAAGAGGTTGTCTTCTAACCAGAGGGTTGGTGGTTCAGTTCCTGGCTTCTCCAGTCCACATGCCAAAGTGTCCTTGAACCGGTCAGGTAAAACAGAGTCCCTGTACAGGAACATTCCTGGATATGCAGTAACCTCAGGTCCTATATTTTTCTCCACATCCTCTGGTCACACTGCAGCAGCAGCAGGAGGTAAAATGTAGCCATAAAACTGTGTGCAATCTCAAAATTTCGCTTTTACAATGGCACCAGTAGATGTCAGGCAAGCTCACATGAATGCACAAATGCCTTGTTTATGACCATTCAAGGAGATCCTTAAACTACCACATAATACTTTGTTATTAGAAAAAAAGTCTCATGAGCAAGAGCTTGCGAGATGTGAATAAACTGAGTTGCTTCTGCATTGAACTACTAGAACATACATACACCTAATTTTTTTAGCTTTAGGTCATGTCTCAGATGGAAATTCACCGTTGTTATATTGTAGATAAGTCAGAAAACAAGGAAAAAACATGCCATAGGCTCTTTAATGTAAAAATACTGTGAGCAGTTTGACTTAAAATCATTTGGTGTATCTCATTTGATCCGAACTACAGTTATTTGACCATTATATTGCTGAGTCTACAAACCTTATTGGCATAAAACGTCTTCTTGGAGCAGACTTTAAATAAGTTACTTATTTAAAAAAAGTTACACAAAAGCAGTATTTGAGCAGGATGTTGCATTGCTGTTTCTCCCAGTGTGATCTGTTCTTTTATTTTTGTTAGAATGTTGCTTTTAAATACTCAAGGTTTACCCCTCAACACTTAAGTGTGCTTATTCCAGGAAAGTGTCATCAAGCCCTGCCCTAGTGCATTTATGAAATTGCTCACTTGGTCTGTTTTCCAGCACAGAGAGCGGCAGCGAGGTATTAGAAAAAGTCTCTTCACCCCATGGAGACTTAAACTAAATTTACTACTGTGTTTGCTGTGCCTGCTTCAGAGCAACTCTGTCCCCCCCTCTAAGAGTGGAGAAGAAGGGAGAGAAAGAGAGAAGGGCTGAGAGACAGAACCATCCTTATCCTTAACCAGGAAAGTTGGGGTAAACCTTTTACCATGTGTGCACATGCAGGTGTGTCGGGCAGTGCTATGGCAGTATTATTCAGAGTATGCTATGAATGAAAGTGTATGTAGGGACCTGGTAAGTGACAAAAACAAGGATGTCTGTTTGTGAGTGCAAATGGGTGAATGGGAAATTAGTGCGTAAGTGTGCTGCAATGCATATAAAAGTGCCGTATACGTGTAAGACTAGTTACCAACTCACTCCGGCTTCCTCCCACTGTTCAAAGACATGCAGCATAGGTTGATTGGCGTCTCTAAATTGCCCGTAGGAGTGATTGTGTGTGTGAGTGGTTGTTAGTCTGCGTGCTAGCCCTGCGATGGACTGGCGGCCTGTCCAGGGTGTGCCCTACCTCTCACCCGCACCTGGCTGGGATTGGCTCCAGCCCCCCGTGACCCCATTTCGGACTGAGCGGTATAGAAAATGGATGGATGGATGGATGGATAGTTACCAACTCCATATAACAAAAAATGTCACAACTGATACACTGAAAATATGCTGCAAAAAAAAAGTTTAAGTTTACTTACCACTTATTGAAAGCACCAAATACAAATTCAGGGCTCATGGAATGAACTGGATTGGGGACCTTCACAGGAGGACAGCCCTTTTACTGTCCTCCAAAAAACCAAAGTAAGACTATTCAAAATTTTAAGTAGGTTACTTTACCCCCACCCCACCCCATGCAGCTACAGGAAAAGGGCATACAGGATGGTGGTAAATGTCTGAAATGCTGTGCTGCTGAAGGAACTCCATCTGTTGTTGGACTGCAATAAGATCAGAGATCTGTAGTTTTGATATTTACACTATTATATATCATTTCACTGTTTGGCTAGGTTTTAGTGAAAGAGCTGAGTACATTGTGATTGGTACTTGCATTTGTTTTGATTTAGACTACATACTATGCCTTTACAATTGAATAACATCTTATGCCTCTGCACCAGCGACAGCCAGAGGCATTATGTCTTTGGCTTGTTGGTTTGTCCGTATACATCTGTCCAGCCCATTCTTGTTAACGCCTTGAGGGTTTTCTTTTTTAGCACAAGTGACCACTTGGACTCAAGGATGAACTTATTCGATTTTGATGGTCAAAGGTCAAGGTCAGTGACCTCATGTCTGTCCCATTTGTGTGAATTTGACTGTTTAGCAGAGGCATACATTTTTGTTTGCTTTTTTTTTACTCATATAAATCTGATTATTATGGGAGGATGCTGAATCATTCTAAACCAAAGTTTTGATGTAGCCAGGGACTGGTCCAGCAGTAGTATTGCTGTGACAACGAGAACATTCTAAGAATAGCTAAACTGTAGTTGACAAGCTAAATGAATTGTAGTGTATCCAGTGCTGGGGCAAGATGGTCTGTTTCGTCAACATTTCACATGAAAGCTGTGGATGTAATGAGATGAGGGCTGCTCTTTGAAACCTTCCAGCAGCCACCCTGCTTTGATCTTCACTGGGGCCGTCTGCGAGGGTGATGTAATTCATCAGCGATTGTTCACTGTGCATTTCAGCTCTTCCTATGAGCTCAATCAAAGAGGAAAAGAACCAAGTGAGTGTAAACTGTCCTCTTCTACCTATGCACCATTCAAAGGCTTAAGGACTGCATTACTCAAACAGCTCAAGTACACTTGTAAAGGATACGTTTAGCCAACTAATGTACGCTGTACAAACCTATTGCTATGTCCCTAAACCGGCTTTTGAAGTTAAGTGATATACTACCATGTCTTTTTTATGAAAGTGTATGTGAGTGGCATAGGAAGTGAGGAAACACTCAGCTATATCATTCACTCCTGGGGAATTTGAATCCTCTAACTTGAATTCTGTGTTATCCATTAAATAAGAAATACTGTTGAGCATGTCCAGAACTATGAGTTGACCCACAGGGATGTAAAAAAGCAACAGGGTTAAGTTAGGAAAAGGCTTTCCAACACATCAACTTATCCTACATGATCTTTGCCTGTATCCTTTTGGGTTCATTTGGGATATGCTAGCCTACACTCTCAGTCTCATTGCTATTCTAGAGTCAGACTTGACATTTTGCTCATTTGTTCCAAATATGACCGTATCTGACCCGGTCAGTGTGGCTCTGTTGGAGCCACAGCTGAAATAACATCTCCCCTTCTCCTCATCTTAGGCAATTTAGCACCAAAATACATATATAAATGGTTATAGAATGACTATTACTTCAGTTTACATTTAAATGTCTGTTTTACTATCCCTATCCAAATCAATGTACATATGCACAAAAACAGTTGGGCAGTGGGTAATAAAGTGCAAGTTGTCTCCTCTCTGATCTGTTGTGTGAACAGTAGATGTGTGATGCTAGTTTGAATACTGGCATTTCTGAAATAGCAACTGACTCAAGTCCTTCCAAATTTGTTGACATTTTAATTGTCAAAACACCATGTCACCGACCAATTGTATTCATCAGAGTGCTGGATGCTAATTTTCTTCTTGTACTGAGTAGATACAAAATCCAACAACACATGCAGTGTATAGAACAGCAAGATCAACCCATTTCAGCTTGTGGCCTTCATCAGGGTCTAGTCAGGGTTGTTCTTGTATTGAGTAGGCATCTCTTTATTCTTGACCATTTCATACTTGCTAGTCCATAATTATTCAAATTCTAACAATATGTCTGATATATATTCTTTTTTAACAGATTGCCTCAATAAGGATAGTATGTAAAATCAGTTTTCCAATCTCAGTTTGACCATGCATTCCACAGGTTGAATGTCATGTGACCCAAAAGTATAATTACTACATTTATCTGTGATCACTCAGAGGATCAGAACTACATTTCCAGTAGAGATAGATGAATAAATAATGTACCTTCTTTCTGTTGGTTAACAAGGGCTGTGGCCCCGTTATATATAAGGCACAATGGTGAGCGAGGGTTTTATCACCTGTAATAAAGCACACCACACTGTGATACACTACTGTGGGTCAAGAAGCTTTAAAAATGCTCTGTAGCCTGCAGTTTGTTTGTTTTTTTTGTAAACAAGCAAAATGTTCTGTTTCCATTCAGTATTAATTAAGAGGCAAAGTGCATGTATCCTTGAGTACAAAAAATGTGTTGAGTGCATTTCCTTCCTGAAAACATTTACAAAGCTGACCATGTTTACTTCATAGCAATCTATTTCATCACAGACTTTGCACATTATTGCATTTCTTGACTCATTACTGCCACATGTACATCAGTGGAAAAGTCTAGAACATGAAACAAAACAAAAATACAGCATTACTAGTGGTCAGAAGTGTTAAGGTTTGTCCCCCTCACCAGGAGGGTGAGGGAGAACTAAGGTAGGACTCAAGATTGCTGACCCAGGTGCTAGTAAAAAAGGTCGTTTAATGCGGAAAATGCAAAGTAACAAAAAAACAACGTATCATAGTCCATGTACATAAATCATCAAAGTAGGGCAGAGATGGTGGAGGAGACCAGGATGAACGGATGAGTAGAGCAGACTAACGGTTGGAACCAGGAGAGTAGGAGGATCAGGATGGACAGGTGAATAGACAAACTAACCAGGAGGATTGGCAAACGAAAAAAGGAAATCCACAGCACAGGAACCGTCAGCGTGGACGTCTAGAGATGTGTAACACAAAAACTGGACCAGATGGCATCAGCTTCAGGCTCCTTAAGTCCTGCGCAGATGAACTGTGTGAAGTTATGGAGCATGTCTTTAATCTGAGCCTCAAGCTGAGGGTGGTACCAAAGCTCTGGAAGACCTCCTGTGTGGTACTGGTGCCCAAGACATCGCATGCTAAAGACCTTAACAGCTTCAGGCCGGTGGCTCTTACATCCCACATGATGAAGACACTGGAGAGACTAGTACTGGATCACCTCTGCTCCGTGGTGAGCTCTGCGATGGATCCACTACATTTCTCCTATCAGTCTGGCATTGGAGTAGAGGATGCTGTTATCTTCCTGCTTCATCATGCCTTGGCTCATCTGGAGAAGCCCGGCAGCGCTGTGAGGATTCTTTTTTTGGCTTCTCTAGCACATTGAACACCGTACAGCCAACGCTTCTAATGGATAAACTGAGGACAGCTGGAGTGGATTCTTGCCTGGCAGAATGGATCCTGGACTATCTCACGAATCGGCCCCAGTTTGTGAGATCCCGGGATTGTGTGTCTGACATTCTCACCTGCAGTGTGGGGGTTCCCCAGGGGACTGTTTTGGCCCCCTTCCTATTTACCCTCTACACTGCAGATTTCAGTGAGGGGGACACTCCTGAGGACTTTTTATGACTCTATGGTGGCATCATCCATCCTGCATGGTGTGGTCTGTTGGAGCAGCAGCATTACAGAGAGGGAGAGGAAGAAGCTGGATAATGTTATTAAGATGTCCAGCAACGTTCTGGGCTGTCCTCTGGACTCAGTGAGGGTGGTGGGGGACAGAAGGGTCCTGGCTAAATTTACATCAATGCTGGACCATGAGTCCCACCCTATGCAGGTCACACTATCTGCTCTGGAGAGCAG
>NW_018128080.1:197327-209782 GCF_001952655.1 Monopterus albus | reverse complement strand
GTAATCATAGGAATGCACCCCAGCTGTGTGCACTGACAAATGCGTCGCTAATTACCGAATGCAACACAGCTAAGGTGCAGATCCTGCAGGTCGAGAAAGCAGAGTACTCCAATAATATTACTTATTTTTTAACTGATTATCATTATTTGATTATCATCTATCTATATATACCATACGCACATGTTATGTATAGTTACGGGAGCGTTATAGTAATTTTATGGTTTGTATTTAATATCTTTCATTTTTTTACCTTGTTTCTTATAATATTTTTATATTTTCTGTACTTTGCTGAATCATAGTGTGCTGTTGCAACATGGAAATTTCCCCCCTGTGGGACTAATAAAGGTTTTCTAATCTAATCTAATCTAATATGAAATCCACTGATAGATGGCCTAAAACAGCTTTCGTAGTAGTAGTCGTAGTAGTAGTAGTATTATATGTGGACATGTTCCACACTAGAAATCATGATGGTGACCTCCTGACAGCAAAAGCATAGCTTCCATTGTTTGTTGTCTGTGGCTGAACAAGATGAAAATGTAATTAAATCAAACGATTTGGGAAGCAGGTGTTTCATAGTTGGCATCTCAACCCCCAAAGTCTAGGAATAGTAATCTAATTTAATTTTGACAATGAAGTATTCCACATGAGTCTTAAAAGTGAATCTTATCCAGACAGACTTAAAGTATTTATAGCATCCAACAAATTCAATTTAGGAATTTGGAGATTTGAAAAGCATTTGTTGGTTTGCTTTGGCCAAATTTGTATTAGTAGGTCGACTAGCATATAAAAAACATAAAAATTTAAAATGTGGAGTGGGTGAAATAACATTATTTATGTGCTTTATGTAGTGAACAGAAGTTTACCAGTAGACCCTTTACTAACTGGATCACCTGAACTGGAACCACTAGAAACTAATACTTGAGCTCTACCAGCATATGCTACAAAAATATTTACTGGACGATTTAACTGAACTTAATGATGATCTCCAGTAAAATATGACCAACAGTGCTGGATGTTTTATATAGTTTTATAAAAAAAATACTGCACTGTTGGGATATTACAAATAGAACTCATTACAACCAGATTTCATATGTATGAAATCATGCTGAATAATTAATGACAATACCTGAAAAACATAAAAATGAATTAAAAATGGAATTAAGAACTCGGTTAATTTACCTACAGTGATTTGTGTATTGTGATGTGACTTGTTATTTATATTCCCCCCTGTTGCGAGTGCCCCCCCCAATCCTGCACACAAGTCAATCCAAACCTAGAAAATGTGAAAAACACTCAACATTATAAACCTAAGTTTTCTTTAGAGATCGGGCAGAAGGGGAGACAAAGTCCCAGAAAGCCATTAAATTGTTTTCTCCTTTCAGTAAAAGCAAAGAAAAAAGTTGTGTCATTTTTGTCTTTCTGCTCATGGAAGAAAATCTTTTGTGACACCAGTGATCTTCTGGGTTCATTTTTCTGTTAACAAAAGGTATGACACATTCACTGGAAAGGTATTGGTTTTGAAAAGAAATTTACAGACAAGCGGACTTTAATTTATTTCTCAGTCCAAGTGTCTGATGTGTTTTTGATTGGCTATCAGTCTGAACAATTACTGGCAAATCAAGATCAGGGCAAATTGATGACTCCTTGCAGGGCAGAAGCTGAGTTAGTTTTATTGTTGTTGTTGTTGTTGCATCAGGGATACGGAGTTCATTTCAGACCAGCGAGGGTGACTTTGACAGAACACCAGAGGGCTCTCAGAAGAAGAAGAGCAGAAATGAGAAAATGTGAAGAGGTAAAAGAGAGAAAAACCCAGAGTGGTGGCAGAGGCCAAGGAATGCAAACAGAAACATCTGTGACTAGCAAACCTGTGTGGAGGAGTAAATATAAAGAGCTTTCCTCTGAGGCTCTTCATGCGTTTGTCCCTGTCACATTCTGCAAAGCTTTGTTCGCCTGTCACAAAAACAAGGTTAGCTGTTTTCCAGGCTTAGTAGACCCCTTTCTGTGGGAGATACACAATGTTTTATTAAAACCTGTCTGTTTGGAAAATGTCACATCTTAGTGTAAAAAGAGGAACTAAAGATAGAAAAAAAACAACATCGGAGGCTGACAAGCCATAAGTGATAAGAAGTTCCAGCACTGAAATTGATTCTAAAAAACTGTTTCCCACAGAAATGACCTGCATTCATGAGACAGATCCATCACCTTGATATTTTTCACAATGAATGCATCCTGCTGCATTTGCCAGCGAGGGCTTGTTTGGTTTAGATGTAATCTGCCAGTCTGTTTATAAAAGACAGTGCCCCATTTCCATAGGAAAAACAGCAATATATGTCAGAGAGAGGTGTGATCTGATAGATATGGAGAATGGAAGATGAAACTGAGTTAAATCTTGTCTGTTAAATGTGTACGCAGAGGCTTTGGAGTTACTTGTACTGTTTGTAGCAGCAGATGGCTTGTTACTGTATAGCCAAAGTTGCCTGCTCACACTGAATTCCTAGTGCTTTCAATATAGAAATTAGAGCGCTGTGAATGTTCTAAATTGACTCAATTAAATACCAGAGTATAGATAAAACATTTGGCATCCCAGTTTCTGAATGCACCAGATGTTTGGATGTTTTGCACAAGCAGACAGGTAGGAACAAGATCAAACTGGGAAGTTGTCAGTTATTTGCACATGGGTATTTTGTATGGAAATAATCCATCTGTCAATGAATAAGTTTGCTTTTGGAATATATAATGTACCTATATAAGAATTTCAAAGTACCTATTTCCCTCAGGCTAATATTCTATAATAACTGCAACAGTGGTAGAAGGAGTACTCAGATTGTTTATTTAAGTAAAGGTAGCAATACCACAGTGTAAAAATACTCTGTTACAAATAAAAGTCTGGCATTCAAATTGTTACTTAAGTAAAAGTACAAAGGTATTAGGATAAAATATACTTCAAGTGCCAAAAGTAAAAGAAATTATTGTGCAAAATGGCAGAGTACATCATGTACATCATGTTATTCAGTTATAATTATCGATATATTATTGTGTACATCACATTCAGTGTCACAGCTGGTAAAGATAGGTAATTTTAACTACCTTATATTCTTTTGATTTGAATTACTGCTGAGTAGCTTGTGAATTTTACACCAAGAAACAATAAATATTGTGATTGTACTATATTTTGTTTTATTAACATTATTCTAAAAAGTAAATAGTAACTGAAGTTATCAAATAAATGTAGTGAGTACAAAGTACAATATTCTTCCCTGAAATGTAATGAAGCCAAAGTATGAAGTAATAGAAAATGTAAATATTCTAGTAAAGAACAGAAACCTCAAAACTGTACTTAAGTACAGTACTTCAGTAAATGTACTTACAGTTGAAGTCAGAAGTTCACATACACTCAGCTGAGTGCGCCTTTAAACAGCTTGGAAAATTCCAGAAAATGATGTTATAAACATAAGCAGCTTAAGCATGCATGTTATGGCTTTAGAAGCTTGTGATAGGCTTATTGACTTCATTTCACTCAATAGCAGGTGCACATGTGGATGTATTTTAAGGCCTACCTTTAAACTCAATACCTCCTTGTTTGACATCATGGGAAAAATTAACCAATTTAAAGGCAACATTACCAAATACTAACCGAGTGTATGACCCACTGGGAATGTAATGAAAGAAATAAAAGCTGACATAAATCTTTTTCTCTACTTTTATTCTGACGTTTCTTAAAATAAAGTAGTGATCCTAACTGACCTAAGACAGGGAACGTTTATAGGATTAAATGTCAGGAGTTGTAAAAACTAAGGTGCATGTAAACTTCTGACTTCAACTGAAGTTACCTTCCACTTTTGAATTGCAATCTTGACCTCCTCATATGCCAAGAACTCACGCATGCATATGCAAACGGAGGCCTTTTCAGTGTGCACACCCACCAGCCCATCCAATGACACACAGTAGAATCTCTCTTTGAAAGAATCCACACAGTGCAGCTGAACACCCACAGTATGCCATAGCCAAGGCGCTGTCTGCTTAGCCAGACATAGCAGGAAGCTGAGAGTTCCTCCAGCAGAGAGTCAGCCTTGTTATCCAGTGGCCAAAAAAGTAAGATCCACTGCACAGCAACTGCAGCAGGCAAGTAACATCTAGTTATCCCCTAGAGGACTCGCCTACAAAAGGAGACACACAACCCAAGCCTCATCTCTTTCACTCAGTCGATATATCGGGAGGCTAATATAATCCAGGCAGACAGCCCAGGGAGGGCTAGAGACCAGAGCGAGAAGCGTGTCCCAGAATTGGCAGTCCTGGTGGGGCAGAAGTGGTTGAACACACACATATAACTGCAAAGGCTTCACAAGCTGTGGAGGAAGATATAACTGGCATGAGAGACAGAAGGAGGATATTATGAAAGCTTTGTAGAATAATATCAGGAAAGGGTGCCCTGTTCAATCACAGAGATCCAGAGGCTAAGTCTGTCATGTAAGTAGATGCTCTTTCATTCTCATTTCTCTGTGTCTCATCTTTCTTTCTGTTCTTGCATACTCAGTGAAACACACACACACACACACACATGGCTGCACAAAGCTGCATTTTCAAATGAAAGGCTGTACATTAATGAGAACCAAGACCCCCATCCCCCCAGCTCCATTTGTATGAGCATTACATTCACACATTAACGGGACCTCTGCTCCTCGGGTCGTGCACAGAGGACAATGCCCCCTTCTGTGTTGCGTGACAGGCGTGACTGTTGAAATGTCACATGGATCACAGTAGAGACACAAGCACACACAGAGGGATAGGAAGGGATTTAGGGAAATGAGATGAGGATAGCGGCAGAGGGACAGGATATATAAGGGGGCCATCAAGGGTCATACAGAAAGGAGGGAAGATGGAAAAAGACGAGGGAGAGGTGTAGGGTCAGACAGCGGGATTACACAATGAAGACAGGAGACAGAAAAGAGGGAGGTAGTTACCAGGCAGAGAAGACTGAAGAGGAGGATGGGGTGTTTGGTAAGAGGGGTTGATATATTGTATACAAAGCTGAGCACAGCCCCGGTCAATATCACTAAATTGGTAAGTAATTACAAATCCAGTTCATTTAATGTAGTTTTGTTTGTTTTTAGCCAAAGCCCAAAAACGAATGAAGCCAATTAATTAAAAAAAGAGGAATGTTTGACTAATGAAACTATAATGAAAGCTCCATATTTAAGAGTCAACTGCAACAAAAGTCAATCAGGTTCCTTTGTTTCATCTTTTTTAATGACAGGCTAGATCCTCCTGGGTGTGGGTGATACCAGTCTTCACACCTGATTCTCTTTTGCTTTAATTTGCTGGATGGATTTTGTTGCTCTACCTTCTATTTTAAAATGCTCCAAAGGTTTTTTTTAATTCAGGTCTATTTGGCCAGGTCATAGTTTTCACTATTTTCTTCTTTAAAAACTCTTGTGTGATATTTGAAGTGAGTTGGGGATCATTGTCAAGTGGGAGGATTACTCTCCTGCCAGGCGTCTTCGACTGTGAGTCATCTTTCCATTCACTCTGTAGGTGTACAAACTTGCATTCATAGTGTTGTGTGTAAATGTCATCTCCCATTTACGTTTTGCACTCATGCAGCCCCATATCAGCAGTCTCACAATGTGGTTTGTTACTTTCTTCATTATGTGAAGCCATGTTGTATTTGGCAGAACCCAGGCTAAAAGTGACAAAGCCATAGTGTTCACAGTTTCTTTTATAACTTTATCCATGCAGTTAGTCTTAAGTGGAAATCACAGGCGCAACCACTTTTGCTACAGTGAGGTTGTACTTTGTGCCTTGTATTTTCAATGTAGTCTGTCTAACCTATTTTACTTATACATGAGATTGTTGGTCTTTGGTTCTTGTTACCATTGCTAACTCTGAAAGATGAGACAGTCCAAGTAACTTCAAAACAGTGCTGATTTATTCAGTGAACACAGGTAAAATTAACATTACACTCTCAGGTATCTTGCACCTCCAAACTGCACCCAGGCAGATGTAAGATGAAAGACCCTGAACCCACCAGGCCTATACATTATATCCCCTCGGTTGGGCTAGCCCCATACTACACAGAAACGTCAACCGGGACGTCTCTGTTACCAGCTTTGCTACTAGAGTAGTAACATGTCGTGACTTAAACATAAGAACATATTATGGCTAAGGCTACAGTTATACACGTCATAATAATAATATTAAACACCCTGTCTGCTGACAGTCATCAACTCTTCTCTCTAGTTATCCTTGACCAGATGTACCCTGTAGAAACTCATAAGCATGACTAAGCATTTAACAGTCTAACTAGACATCCTATCTCCACTAAACATTTCTAATACATAAAGTATCTATCCAATATCTATCTGACTAAAAATACCTAACAAGATCAAATATCCTACTCTTCAAATTTAAAATAATCCAGTTATTGTTCAATGGTGCGGTTTTGGAGTTATGTAACATTTAAGTGATATCTGGGGTGATAAAAGCTGTAAAGCTGATTACATCTTTTGGGAGATAGCCAACATTCTGTTACTGTAAAAGGTGACAAAAGAACTGTGTTTGCTCACCCATGTTCATGCATGGTGGCATTCACCCTCAGTCTATTTCTGTACATGCTGGTGTGTGTGTATGTGTGTGTTAGAAGAGACAGATTGTGGCCTCTGCAGTCATCTCATTTACCGGGGATAATAACAGTGGAGGTTCCAAAGAAATGGCTCTGGGTTGTTTTGTTTTTTTCTTTTGTCTCAGTGCTCTCGAGCAGGCAGGGCTTCTGGAAGCTAGCTGCCCTGTGTTTTGACTTCTTTGTGTCTCCCAGTGGTCCAGTTTGCCCTGCTGTTCAGTGACACTCTGCTTCTATGTGTGTGAGTGGGTGTGTGAATATCTACAGGCAGTGTTGGCCTAGAAACATGAAAAGTGTAATCAGCTACTCATTAAATATTACTAATTGAAAAAGTCATTAATAATTGCCCGACAGCATTATGACTTAGTCTGCCATACTTTACTACTTTCTGCTAACAATCTCAGCATGCAATGTGCCATATTTTACAGATGTTATACCTAAGCCCACAGGAATGTCACTGGATTGTGAAGCCATTTTGGCATAGCGGCCAAACTACATTACTGTAGCTTTAGTTTGCATCACGTGATGCACAGGAGGATGCTAGTGCTCATGCTCTATGGGCCCAAACATACTGAATTTGACTGGAAATTGGAACCATGGAGAATTTTAAACTTTCATAGGAATCAGTTTAGTCCCATCTTGAGATCAGGTATCCAGATCTCATAAATAAATCCATAGCTGCTGTGCTGCACAATGCCACATATGTCAGTAACGACACAAAATAATGAAAATGATTGTTCAAATCCTCAGTTCACTGCTCAGTACTGAGTAAACTAGTGAGTATCCATTGCATGGGCAGTAGTGAACTAGTAAAAAGGGGTTAATTTCAGGCACTGTACTTGAGTAAGGAGTTAAAAACATGTTTAAAATGACAGTAATATATAAAATACATTGCATTCTCAGCCTAATCCAAATTACTCATAAGGCATTTTCTGTCGTCTTCTGCAAAGGAATTAAAGTGTCCAATTTCCACGGCCAGTCATAGAATACCACATCTTACCTGAGAAAAGAATGGCCTCTGACCTCTGCTCATACTGCCCAGGATGATAACTCAGCTTTGGTTTGCTTCATATCTCTTCTGACCATTTCTTTAGCTTATTTTCAAATAAATAAATAACTAATGCTAAAAGGGAACTTATTTCCAAATATAAACTGTAAACCAAATTTAGATATTAACTCTTCCAGTTCCATTGCCCAGGATAATTTTTCATGCAGTCTCTATTGGCAGGATGTTCTGTATGTATATCTGTAGGAACATGTGCATCAGTATGGTCTTTTAGCTCTTTAATACAAAATCTTTCATTTATTTTTAAGCCTCACTACCCTGCACAGTGTGTGTATGGACCTGAAACACTGACACGCTGAGGAATTGTATCCTTGCATTGACTGGGGAGCAACAGCAGCAGTTGTTCTCTGTCACCTAACTCCTAGACTCTGTCCTGCTGAGATTAACTAGAGGTGAGACCCCCTCCTGTGCTGTTTATCGAGGCCATAGCACTGAACTCTGGGTCTGCCAGCCTGAATAATACTGCCATAGCACTGCCCGACACACCTACATGTGCACACACAATAAAAAGTTTACCCCAACTTTCCTTGTTAAGGATAAGGATGGTTCTGTCTCTCAGCCCTTCTCTCTTTCTCTCCCTTCTTCTCCACTCTTAGAGTGGGGGACAGAGTTGCTCTGAAGCAGGCACAGCAAACACAGTAGTAAATTTAGTTTAAGTCTCCATGGAGTGAAGAGACTTTTTCTAATACCTCGCTGCCGCTCTCTGTGCTGGAAAACAGACCAAGTGAGCAATTTCATAAATGCACTAGGGCAGGGCTTAAACCGTCCCTGGTAGGCTAGTGGTTAAGGCACAGCGCTCTCACCGCCGCAGCCCGGGTTCGAATCATGTGCCAAATGTCAACATGCAAGTCGTCGGTGTAACGATTTGCTGTGGCGACCCCTAAACGAGAAAAGCCGAAAGTGACTTTCTTGCTTTCACTAGGGGAGGTCTAGATGACACTTTCCTGGAATAAGCACACTTAAGTGTTGAAGGGTAAGGCTCTAAATTAGACATTATCTGGAAGGGCATCCGGCATACAAACATGCCAAGTTTAATGAACACTGCCGCTCTCTGTGCTGGAAAACAGACCAAGTGAGCAATTTCATAAATGCACTAGGGCAGGGCTTGATGACACTTTCCTGGAATAAGCACACTTAAGTGTTGAGGGGTAAACCTTGAGTATTTAAAAGCAACATTCTAACAGAAATAAAAGAACGGATCATACTGGGAGAAACAGCAATGCAACATCCTGCTCAAATACTGCTTTTGTGTAACTTTTTTTTAAATAAGTAACTTATTTAAAGTCTGCTCCAAGAAGACGTTTTATGCCAATAAGGTTTGTAGACTCAGCAATATAATGGTCAAATAACTGTAGTTCGGATCAAATGAGAAACATCAAATGATTCTGAGTCAAACTGCTCACAGTATTTTTACATTAAGTTAATTCCACCTTAGTAAGTGTAGTTATTCACCTATGGAGAGGCTAGGCTAAAGTATGTTCTTTCTTTATTAGAAGAAATATGCATATACCTCATCATAAATGTGTATGCTATGCATGGTGCAAAGCTTTTAAAAAAATGTAGTTTTGAAGCTACTGGAGAAAGGGATGAAGGGGAACACTGAGAACAACTGGATTCAAATGGTTTAAAGAAAAAACATTTTGCCACATGATCCTACCAATTCAGTTGAAACTGATTGGGACAGTTTATGATTTTGTTATTTCATGCTTTTTACTTATCATGTTTTGATACTGGAGTCTCTTTAGCTATTCCATGCATCAAATCTAGCCAGCCAGCTGGGTTGTGAGTTATGGTTTAGTACTGTGTGTTTTAGTTGCTTGTATGAATGTCTCATGACAGATGTTTGTTAAGAATTGTGATGATTGCACTCTGTGTGAATGGCAGTTGAGAACATTAGCACGAAATGAGTTAGAGAATTAGAGAAGTAGACATAACTGCAACTGCAACTACCTGCAGCATAGTTTACACAGAATGTGTGAAACGTTATATGTTGTGTGAAACTGTTTCTCATGGTCAGACTCTGATCACACGCTATGTGAGGACTTAGACTTCTGACTTCTCAGCTTTGCACTTATCCTTGCATAATAATACAATCACTAAAAAACATCATTGGTGTAAGTCCATTTTATTCCTTCTCACTTGCATAGCAAGAGTAGATAACAATAATAATGCTTTCCAACACACCAACTTGTATTGTGCAATATTGTGGATGAATTTCCTATATGTCTACAATACTGATGTACTGTACAGTTACAGTAAATGAGAATATTGATACCACTTTCATATCTGTCACTTACATTTGAAGCTGCAATCAGGAAATGTTAGCTTAGTTAAGGAGTACTATTCAGTCAGAGAAATCAGCCGAAAATCCTGGTGATGTCATCAGGGTTATTTTACCCAGACAACTACAATTTTTCAGACATCTTCCATTACAAAATGGGCATGGACATGGGAATTTACAGGGCTGGGAGGGTCTAATGGGTCTAAAACATACTATTGATTGCATTATGGGAAGCATAAGGTCTGGTGTTTTTGGAGCATGATGCAGGCTACTTTAGCCTTTGCTGCTTTAATTTCATCCATTCTTCAAAGAAATGTACAGTATATTGTAAGATCTTCAACCTTACCATAATAAATTGCTGGAGTACACCTTTAACCAAATGTTATTTTTTAACAGAAAAAAAGCCTGGAAAGTGACAGTAATTGCTATTTTTTACTTCTATATCTTTGGACTGTGAAACATGTAAGCATGTATTGTGCTTTTTCCAGAAAAGATGCAAAGACTTATATTGTTATTTTAGTATCACATGTCATGAAAAACATACAATATGAAGTAAATATTTGTTGAGAGACTTGTTTGATGAGTGTTTTAACACTGACAGGTAAACATCCAGGAGTCCTTTTCAAAGAAATGTTTGGAAGTGATTTCTAAAGCATGCATATTTTAAATAGATCTCAGGCCAATAGGTCATTATTTTCAAGCTATTTTTATGTTTCTGTTGGCGGTGTTTTTTTTTTTAACAGTCAAGCATTACTTTCATATTTGAGCCCCCGGCTCATCATTTGAAGACGACTGTAAAAAAAAACCTAGGGATAACGTTTCACTGTGACCTAAGATTCGACAAGCAGATCAACTCAGTCGTAAAATCTAGTTTCTTTCACCTGAGGTTGCTAAGTAAAGTCAAGTCATTTCTTTCTTTAAATGACTTTGAGATTGCAATTCATGTTTTTATAACTTCTAGACTTGACTATTGTAACACATTATAACTTGGTGTTAATCAGTTGTCTCTCCCTCGTCTTGAAATAGTCCAAAATGCTGCTGCTCGTCTTTTAACAGGTACTAGGAAATTCGACCATATAACTCCGGTACTGGCCTCTCTTCACTGGCTTCCAGTCCATTTTAGAATTCATTTTAAGCTCTTGATTTTTGTTTTTAAGGCTCTTAATGGTTTGGCACCACCTTACCTCACTGAGTTGGTGAGGTAGCACGAACCGACTAGATTACTCAGATCCTCAAGCCAGTTTTTATTAGAGGTGCCCAGGGCCAGATACAAACGCTGGTGTGACTGTGCTTTTATTGTTGCAGCTCCTAAATTGTGGAATGGTTTACCTTTTAATGTTACATCATCTACAGACTTGACAACGTTTAAACCATTGGTTAAAACATATTTAAATGATTTTGGCTTTTAATACATTGTGCTGTCTAATGCTTCCTCCTTTTATCTGTTGATTCTGTGTACTTGATGTTTTTTATGTTCCTATGTTGTTTTATTTCTCTATTGATATGTTTTACTCTGGATTTGCATTGCCGTGTAAAGTACTTTGATCAACCAGACGTTGTTTTTAAAGTGCTATACAAATAAATTTTGATTGATTGATATTTGCATCGCAGTTTCATTCATTATTTAATTTTAATTGAATTTTATTCTTATTTTTGTCTTTTAAAAGGGGGATAAATCTAGCATGAAACATAACAAAAATAACTCTACTTATTTCCAGTACATGAGAATTTTTGTGTGCCCCTTTTATATCACATCATTCTGTATAAAAGGTGCCAAGTTGGCATGGGGGGGTCAGTGTTGACCCTCCTTTATACCACCATGAGAGTTATTAAAATTGTTCTACCTTGGCCTCTGTGTCTTGTTTCTGTAACCCCCTAGGAATTCAAATTTTATGGTTGCTCACAAGTAACATAATCTGTGAGCATAATCATTAAGACGTTATACGCTATGCACAACATGAATCATGTCATAAATGTAAAGCACATCCATATCCATATAGTATTTCACATATAGTATTTCTGATGTGTGTTATATAATAACTGTGGATACACAGCATACCAGAGTGCAATGTGTTTCGTTGTAGCTATTATTTATTATTATAGCTACAGTTGTTTATATGTGTATTGATAATACCTTGTCTGTTGCTTTTTGATTCTTAACACTGAGGGCCTGTTTCTATCCCTTTGCTGTTGTAATGGTTTGAACTTCCCTGTCGTGAGACCAATGAAGGACATAACAAGTGCTATGGATGAGAGGAAATACACAATGGGAATATTTATTGACCTAAAAAAAAGCATTTGACACAATCAATCATGAGTTATTAATGGATAAGTTAGAAAAATATGGGATCAGAGGATTGGTTTTGAATTGGATTAGAAGTTATTTGACACAGAGGCGTTAATTTGTGAAGTTGGGTGAATACCAATCGAGTGAGCTGGACATTGTATGTGGAGTGCCTCAGGGTTCTGTTTTGGGACCTAAATTATTTATA
>NW_018128080.1:194770-195812 GCF_001952655.1 Monopterus albus | reverse complement strand
TGTATTTCTATAAGTGGGGTAAAACTATGGAATAGTTTAAGTGTAGACATAAAAAATAGTAATAGAATTGATGAGTTTAAACATAAATATAAAGGTATGTGTCAATCAAGATATATGCAAGAACAGGCTCAATGATTAATTAGATGGAACATTGTGGGTGTGGTGTATGAATGTTAACACTCTGTAATAATTCTTTAGTATATTACTTGTGTGGTGTAGAAGATAATTATTTAAGAATGTAATTATGTAAGAATGTTAACAATCTGTTATAATTTTTTTAGTATAATACTTGTGTGGGTAGAAGTGAATCATTTACTGCTTGCAAACCAATGATGGTAAGATGATGTCATGGGGTAGGACTGGATAAGTCTGACTTCTTCCTACTCCATTCAAGCATGTACTAGGTATAAGCAAATTGATATTGGATTATGTCTAAAATTATGTGTGTTGTCATATCAACTGTTTTTACATGCTTGAAAGAATAAATCAAATCAAATCAAATCAAGGTTTATCTTATCTCATATGCCTCATAAAGCTGAACTCGTTAAAACTGGTGGCCATAACATGAATCTACATGATTGTTACATTGTCAGGAGAGTTTCTATGCCAATGCAAAGAAAAAAAAACTGAAATGGTTATACAGAGTAGGAAAACCATTTTTTAAAGTTATACACTAAATAGTTATGTTCTTATGATTTTGCTTAGTTGTTTCTTATATATATTAACAGAACCAGCAGGGCTGCCCTTTGTCACCGGTTCTGTTCATTATTTTTATGGACAGAATTTCTAGGTGCAGCCAGGGGCCGGAGGGAATCCAATTTGGGGACCACAGGATTTTGTCTCTGCTTTTTGCAGATGATGCTGTCCTGTTGGCTCCATCAAACCAGGACCTCCAGTGTGCACTGGGGCAGTTTGCAGCCGAGTGTGAAGTGGCTGGGATGAGAATCAGCACCTCCAAATCCAAGGCCATGGTTCTCAGTCAGAAAAGGGTGGCTTGTTCCTTTCAGGTTGGTGGAGAGTTCCTGCCTCAAGTGGAGGAGTT
>NW_018128080.1:172596-194544 GCF_001952655.1 Monopterus albus | reverse complement strand
GCTTCCTGGGCGCCTTCCTAGGGAGGTGTTCCGGGCATGTCCCACCAGGAGGAGGCCCCGGGGAAGACCCAGGACATGCTGGAGGGACTATGACTCTCGGCTGGCCTGGGAGCACCTCAGCATTCCCCCGGGAGAGCTGGAGGAAGTGTCTGGAGAGAGGGAAGTCTGGGCATCTTTGCTTAGACTGCTGCCCCCACGACCCACTTCCGGATAAGCAGAAGAAAATGGATGGATGGATGGATAGTTTTTATTATATTTAGAGTCAAACATATCAGACTTTGGCTTTTTTCCCTATGTCCCTAGTGTTTACAGTCTATCAGTCATTTGTAAAAATAGAGACAGACATTTGATGTTGGTTGTTTAAAAAAAAAATAAAAAATGTAATCATATGGAGAATAACTTTTCAAACTGAATTGTTCTCTAATAGTTGTATTTATTTTGCACAGTATAAATGCACACAATATATCCCTGTGTCCCCATATCCTCTCACCAGCCCAATCTACCAAATCCCCATCCACATCTGTATCTGTAGATAACTTAAGTGGTCCATCAGAAAACAGGCATGCTGCAGTTAATCCCAGAGGACGCCAACCTTGTCTGTCCTTTGACACCTAGGTCTTGATAACAGACCCACTCCGTAACACAGAGATACAATTTGTGTGGTCAAACCCAGCTTTAGCACTCACTGGCTTATTCTAAAGGTCACATCAGCATGACTTTCTCAGTGTAATGACTCCATTAATTTCCAACAGAGTTCATTTTGCAAATGTTTAAGGAAACAACCTTGGAGTGCTCCCTTATTCCTGACTTTCTGGGTTGACTGTTTCAAGGGAAGTATGCCATTTGAATTAGCTTTGCTTTAATTGACCCTGCAGACATCAAGCACATGCATATACACACACAGCATGTTGCCATGCCTTACCTTGCCATATGGCATTAACTAATCAAAGATCTACATTGACTTGAGATTTCTTCACTAGAAGCAGTACTGCATTGGAGAAGAATTCACATTAAAAAGTCTCCCGCTGAATCTAATTGCTCCCCAGTTCCCCTCATTTCTTTAAGATGGAGCTCCTGCCATGCTGTGTGCTTCGGTATATGTGTGTGTGTGCACAAATGGGAAATAGGGGTTGGGGGAGAGAAAGAGAAGCCCTGAGGAATATTGGCCCTGTGGTATGGTGGATATTACATCCCTTAATAAAAGGCTGATGCCAAAGGCACACTGAGGCTGGGCAGAAACAGATGGGAAAACATTATTCACTTTAAGATGACTTTTTGTGCTATCATTTGGAAGACAGAAAAGACCTGCATAGTCAAATAATTAAATAAAAGCTGGCGACAACATCTGACATCAAACTTAAATCTTTGACTGTAAAATTATTAATTGGAATTATGGAACAAACTGGTGCAGTGATAAGACAGGGAGTTTCTAATAAAAAAGAAATGCTGTTATTTATCCCAGGGGAATCTAAAAGATGATCTTCAACTTCAAGATTATCAACAGTCATCTGACAAATTGAGATAATGAATTCAGTAACCTTGCAAAAGAAACTGTGCTAGCCAAGACTTACTGCAAACTTTGAATAAAGGGGTGATGTCTTTTCTTATGGCATAGGCATAATTCCAAACCAGGGCACAAGAGCATCTAAGGCTGAATGTGTTCATCTGGGGATAAGTCATTTAATTTTAGAGGACCACAAAAGCACTTCAGGGGCACAGGTAATTAACGTTACTGGAGTATGAACACTTTTCAAATGAAATGGCTTGTGTTTCTCTTTTAATAAAATTAGTCATTTCAGGTCTTCTTGTAGAGAGCCAGTTGAGCTGGAAAAGTGAGAGGAGGTTATATTTTAAGTATGAACATTACAGAGTTTTACATTTTTGCAAAACAAGCAATACTGAAATCATCAACGCATGTTTGATCATCTTTTAGTGGCATGCTTGATTATATATCTCACTGCAAGCCACACAAAAACATTTAGGTATCACTCACTGACTGCGTATATACTGTATCTGCCAAGTATATACTGTATGTAATCAACCAGGTTATGGCAGAAATCAGATAACACATTTACATGCACGGCAGTAGTCCAGTTACTCAAAAACCCCAGTATACATGCGCTCCTGGTAAGCTGATTTCTCCCTCCACTTACCCCACTGAAAGTGGAAAGACGTTGTTTGGGTGTGCCCACAATTGGAAAGCCTGACATCATTATGCGACTGCATCCTCCTATAAACAATGATGGCCCCAGTTGATCAAGATCGTATTTCTAGCAATGTTATACTTGCAAATCATTACATTAGTATGCTTTCATGACATTCAGCATTAACAAGGTCTCTTCACTGCTCCAGTAATGCTGGCTTTTTGCAGTGGTGAAAAGTAACAAAGTCCATATATTCAAGTACTATACCCGTAGTTAAGTATAATTTTGAAGTATCTGTACTTTACATGAGTATTTTCATTTTTTGTTACTTCATACTTTGACTTCACTGTATTTTAGAGGCACATATTGTACTTTTTACTGCACTACATTTATTTTATGCTAGTTACTTGTTACTTTTCAGAATCAGATTAATACAAAAAAATAGTATAATTATAAGATGTCATTGATCTAAGGTGGAAAATTTACCAACTACCCAGCAGTATTTCAAATTTAATGCATATAAGCTAGTGAAAACTAGCTCCCCTTTACCAGCTGCAACATTAAATGTGATGTACACAATAATGCATCAGTAATTATAATACAATCATCAGATATACAGGAATGTGAAATGTGCCATTCTGCATAATGAGTACTTATAGCACTAAGTATGTTCTTGATGCTAATCCGTTTGTGCTTTTACTTAAGTAACATTTTGAATGAAGGACATTTACTTGTAACAGAGTATTTTTTACACTATTTTATTGTTACTTTTACTTAAGTAAAGGATCTGAGTACTTCATACACAACTGACTTTTTGTCTGCACTATTGCTGCTGTTGCTGCTCACAATGTTGATAATCATCTCTTTGCGCTGGGGACAACCTCTTGTTTTTCTCTGGTCACATGCGCACAAGCAACCTTGGAGCTTGTCTAGCACATGTGCTCTTGTAGAAGGCTAATTAGAAACTTGATTATATATATACTTGGCAGAGAATTTGACATTCTCCAGGAGAAATCTATATGGGGAAATCAGATTTCCCAAATCCCTTTCCCTGATTACAGAAACCAGGCTTCCCATTCACAACAGTTAGAATATCAGCTTAGTCGAGAAAGCAAATTGTGACCTGATGTAAATACAGTCAGCCATAAACAAAACAAATCAATATTTGTAGTGACTCACATATTGTGTTAACAATCACATTTTAATTCAGTTAGCTTGATTTATCACATTGAGTACAGGTAAATATCAAATGTCATAGTATTTACCTGTACTTTTGAACCAGCTTTACCAAGACCAGTCAGAAGCAGACACAAAAACAAATTGTGACACTGCTGAGGGCAGGTAAAATATTTTTAATTTGTTTATTTCATTTATAACATTCTGAACAGCTGTAGCTGGAATCAACTGAGCTCCTACTTTTTATCTAGTGTCATCATTTCAATTCAATTTCAGTTTTATTTGTATAGCACCAAATCACAACAAAAGTCATCTCAGGTCTAGACCTTACCATTATCATTATTTTAGAGGAAAACTCCAACAATTGCCCCCTGAGCAAGCACTTGGAAACAGTGAGAAAGAAAAACTCCCTTTAACGGAAGAAACCTCGCACAGACCCCGGCTCTTGGTGGATCTGGTTGGGGTGAGTGGATAGAGGTGAGAGAAAAAAAGAGAAAAGCAACAAGACAAAACAAACATAACAACAAACAATCAAACACTGGTCAGGTTGATGTCGCTGGTGACTGCTCATCAGAAACATAGAGCTCCAGGGCCAGGGCTATCTGCAGAAAGGTACAGGGAGAAAGAGAGGACACGCCACAAGAGAGTGGAGGCACACAGCGACATGTAATGGTGGCATATAGATGCATGGAGAAGCGAGGAGAGGAGAGGGGAGGGGGGAGAGAAACTCAGAACATCACAAGGCCCCCCCAGCAGCCTAGGCCTATAGCAGCATAACTAAGCCAGCCCTAACTATAAGCTTTATCCGAAAGGAAAATTTTAAGTCTAATCTTAAAGGTAGAGAGGGTGTCCGCCTCCCGAACTGAGACTGGGAGTTGGTTCCATAGGAGAGGAGCTTGATAGCTAAAGGCTCTGCCTCCAATTCTACTTCTGTGGATTCTAGGAACCACAAGTAAACCTGCACTCTGAGAGCGAAGTGCTCTGTTAGGATGATAAGGCTCTACGAGGTCTTTAAGATATGATGGAGCCTTGTCATTAAGGGCTTTGTATGTTAGGAGAAGGATTTTAAATTCTATTCTGAATTTTACAGGGAGCCAGTGGAGAGAAGCTAATATGGGAGAGATATGATCTCTCTTGGTAGTTCCTGTCAATACTCTGGCTGCAGCATTTTGGATTAACTGGAGGCTTTTAGGGAATTATTAGGACATCCTGATAGTAAAGAGTTACAATAGTCCAGCCTGGAAGTAACAAATGCATGGACCAGTTTTTCAGCATCACTTTGAGACAGGATGCTCCTGATTTTTGCAATATTGCACAGGTGAAAAAAGGCAGTTCTAGAGACTTGATTTATGTGTGATTTAAAGGACATATCCTGATCAAAAATGACTCCAAGGTTCCTCACAGCAGTACTGGAGGCGAGAACTATGTCATCTAAAGTAACTATATGATTACACAGCAGATTTCTAAGGTTTTCAGGCCCATGTACAATAACCTCAGTTTTGTCAGAGTTTAGGAATAAGAAATTACAGGTCATCCAGGCCTTTATGTCTTTAAGACATGCTTGAAGTTTGGCCAGTCGATATGATTTATCTGGGTGCATATATAAATATAACTGAGTATCATCTGCATAGCAATGGAAATTTATGCTGTGTTTCCCAGTAATATTGCCTAAAGGAAGCATGTATAAAGTGAAGAGAAATTGATGTTGTGATCAGTAGTGTTAAAAGTAGCACTGAGATCTAAGAGGACAATTATGGAGACGAGTCCGTTGTCTGAGGCTAGGATGAGATTGTTTGCAACTTCCGCCAGTGCAGTTTCTGTACTATGATGGACTCTAAAACCTGACTGAAAATCCTCAAACAAATCATTCTTGTGCAGGTGGTCACCTAACTACTTTGCAATAGCTTTTTCAAGGATTTTAGAAGTAAAAGGCAATTGGATATTGGTCTGTAATTAGCTAGGACACCTGGATCAAGCATAGGCTTTTTAAGTAGAGGTTTAATTGGGGCAACCTTAAAAGCCTGTGGAACATAGCCTATTAATAGAGAGAGGTTGATCATATATAATGTGGACATGTTGATTAGGGGTAAGATGTCTTTGAGCAGCCTGGTCAGGATGGGGTTTAAGAGACATGTTGTCGATTTACATGACGTGATTGAGAAGCAGTCTAAATATAAATGAGGTCTTTTCTAAAGCCATTTGTACTTGATGATACATCTGTGAGAGTTGGGTGGATCTGATTAATTTTTTCTCTTATAGTTGTGATTTTATTTGCAAAGAAGTTCATAAAGTCATCACTACTGAGATCTACTGTAAGGGAATACTAAGTTCAACAGCACTGTGGCTCTTTGTCAGCCTGGCTACAGTGCTGAAAAAAAAACCTGGGGTTGTTCTTATTTTCCTCTATCAGTGTCCAGTACTTTCCTTTATGACCAAATACCTGCAAAACAAACATATTTCCAACAGTGGCAATTAGCAAATGTTAGCATGCTAAGAGCCTTAATTTAGATGGTGCCCACCATAAACATTACCTGCTATCTGGGGGTGACAGTGGTGCGGTGGGTAGAGCAGTCACCTCCCAACCGGATGGTTAAAGGTTTGAGTCTCGGTGCCTGCAGTCCACATGTCAAAGTGTCCTTAGGTAAGACACTGAACTCCCCCAGTTGTCCATGATGGTAGTGCATACGCACCCTGGGGCCCCTTTGGCTCCAAACAAAATTTTGTTGTTTGTCACAATGATAAAATAAAGCTTCATCTTGTTCAAATCATTAGCATGCTCATATTGTTATTGTTAGAATGCTAACATTAGCATTTAGCTCAAAGCACCACAGTGCATAAGCATCACAGAGTTGCAAGCATAGCTACTCTTAGTCATATTGTCTGTTTATTCCAGAATAAAAGACAACTTTTGTGATACATTCATTACAGTGAAACACAAGTTTTTATAACCCTTGCATACTTTATATATTTGAAGTGGTTAAAAAGCCTGGGATATGTGAAGAGATAAATTTTGCTTTTCAGTTCATCTGGATTTCCCAGTGGCTAATATACAAAAGTCAGAGCTTGAGTTTTTAATCTGTGAGAAGCCCACTCACACATTTTACTGGCATGCCATCATTACAGTAATTCTGGGAAATGTTTCTAAATATCTGCCATATGTTACAAGAATGTTGTGTTTGGTCTAATCAAAATCTATTGTTAAGAATGTAATGAGGCAGAACCTGAGGTAACAAAAGCTTGCATGATACACACATAGACGCACACGCTGAAGCATACTGCAGATAAAAGAAAAAAAAAACACACCAGTGAGGACTCTGTGTGTCGAGGCTGCCAAGTGCTCACCCATAATTAGGTGGTGATGTAGTGGGTTTTGTTCTCTCTGATTAATTATCAGCAGCTTTCTGAGTATATGGAAACAGCCAATTAACTTTACCAGGTTTCCATTCAATTACTCGGATGCTACATGCAAAAGGTCAGCAGAGGTTGGGTTTGGCTTGGTAGAAGTCAAAAAGTAAATGACAAAAATAGGCCCTTTTCAGGCCTTTGAAAGGGCACGCAGGCAATCTTCTAATCCACTTATCATCACTCTGTGCTGTTTTTCCCATTTTAAAATCAGTCTGCCTGTTACATCAATAATAGACCTCTTGAAAACAAGCAGAGAGAGTGTGACGTTATGCACAGTAGACAGGAATACATCCAGTAAATGACATGCTGTCAACGAAAATTCAGCCCTT
Organism: Monopterus albus; assembly: GCF_001952655.1. Classification (NCBI taxonomy): domain Eukaryota; kingdom Metazoa; phylum Chordata; class Actinopteri; order Synbranchiformes; family Synbranchidae; genus Monopterus; species Monopterus albus. The sequence continues at coordinate 187,490 of NW_018128080.1, read as the reverse complement.
GTTTTTTAAAGTTAACTTCAAAGCAATTTGTCAGCCTTAAGCGAAATCGTTTTCTGTGGGCATCAATTCCACACAGCCAACACATTTGAAAACAACAATTAATACTGTAGAGAAAAGCAAGTGAAAAGAGTTTTTATTTTATTCAGTTAAATTTGTGTCCTGTCAGAAACTATTACCCTGCAGAAGCCTCTGACTGACTAGAGGAGAGACTCTTTGGTTTCAGCTGTAGAGTTAATTAGAAAGATTTACTGGATGAAGGTGACTATGGCAGACCAAGAAGATCAGGCCGCTGTCAGGGTCAGTGGTGGTGTTATTTACGAAGAAATGCGGATGTGCAGTTCTTTGTGAATGTGTGTGTGGCCGCCTAGTGCACCAGGTCCCTCATTACCTCCCCTCTCCAATCTCAGGGTGGATTTACGGCCGCCGCAGGGAGGCTGTGAAAGCCCCGTAGTGAGGTAGTTAGGTGCTCCAGCCCATCCAGACCCATACATTTCACCTTTATGGCCTTTTCTGTCCTGTTCTTACATCAGCCATAGCCACAGTGGAACTCAAAATGCTTAAGAGCAAGCATCACATGGCTTCAATTAAAGTATAACAGATGGAGTCCAATGAGGACTATTTTTACTCCTGTGTTACATTTTCTACAAAGGAAGCATGACAAGAAGTTGAGATGGGAAAGGTGGGATTTTAGGGATTATACACAGCAGCAGAGTCTAACGTTAATCTAAAAAAGCTGAATGAGCTGTATTGTGAATAGAAAAGGAAAAGGCACAATGGAGCCTCCATTGAGAGACAAGGACTTTAAAGCACTTTGCTGCTGTTTATTACTTGAAAAGGGCCTAAAATAAAGATGCAAGCATCTTCCAGTACCAGTATGAGTCATATCACTGGTAACTACTGTATAAGCACTTTGAGTTAATAGGCCTGATTGAGCTGGTTTGATTGGGCTAAAACTGGCTTGTAAAGGTTTAGAGAGTTCAGAGGAAGTTCTCCCAAACCACATGTTCATCAGTTAGTGTGTGTACAGTAATTGTGCTATACTGATATCTTTGCCTCATCTATACTCTGCTGGCATCCCTTTTTTTCTAATGCAAGACTATCTCAGCCCTCTTGCTGTGTCTGGCTTTCTCTCACTGTTTGGCATCAGACTGATGCATCACATCCTGCCATCTCAGCCCATGCTGTGACATTGCTGTGCCATTTCACAGGGTAATTTGTCTCAGTTGATGAACCATTAGCCAAACATGGCACAAAGACTGGGATGCATCAGGGGGAAGGTGTAGATAGTAATTTTGGGACCTCAAGAAGTATTGGTTGCGGTCATAATGGATGCACCTATCCAATACACTGGTGCTGATATAGACTTTGTTAAGAGGGTCAGGTATTGGCCAGGCTTTGTGGTCAAGACTGATTTGCAAGGCAAAGTGTTACATAAAAGCTAAATCCATCAATTCATTATCTGTACTGCTTATCCTGTACAGGGTCGCAGGGGGAGTCAGTCCCAACTGACACTGGGTGATAGGCAGGGTACTGGATAGGTTGCTAATCTATCACAAGGCTGACACATAGAAACAGACAACCATTCACACACACATTCACCTCAACAGGTAATTTAGCATTGGTGCAGTGGTTAGCACTGCTGCCTTACAGCAAGGCTCTGGGTTCTTACCTCTTATTTCTGTGTGGAGTTTGTATGTTCTCTATGTCCATGTGTGGGTTTTCTCTGGGTAGGTTATCTGGTTACTCTGCAGCTCTTGGGTACAGTTAATGGTTCAGTGTGCTTCAAACAAGCAAGGCTGTACAAAGTTCAGTCCAAAGGAACAAGGCAAAAGTATTTATACCTATTTTAAATAGTCACACTCAAAGGCGTGACAAAAAGTCTGCCATTGAGACAAAATGGTGGTGGGGCAAACAGAGATATTCATACACTTTTGGACATTTGTAGTGAAGTTCAAACCTTGTCACACCTGGCCAGTTGCTGTGTTAAGTAGCCATACTTGTCAAATTGCCCATTTTGGAAAATGTCACATGCAGATTATGACTTCAATAGATACAGTATCTCTGATAATCTGATATGCACTTTGAAGCATAGACTCCTTTAGAAAACCATTATATGATACCCAAGAAGTCTGATTGGACTGTAATGTAAGAATGCTTATCACACCAGGGCACCCTATTTAGAGAAATAGATGTAAAGTGTGATCTCTACTCTTATTGTATTTGCTCAATGTAAGTAAATATCTTACATTAGTATTCAAATGGTCCTCACAAACTTCCCTCTCACACACAAGCAATGATTGAATGATCCACAAAAATATTCTAAAATTACCTAGTCAGCATTGTACTTATCGGCCCTGCCACCTGGTAGATGTCAGAACCTGAAACAGAGACAGAGAGAGAGGGCCCCAGTTGTCAGATAAAAATGTAAGGAATGGACAGTGCTGAATGGATTTCCAACCCTATATTATGAAGACATATCTCCTCTTTTCCATTCACGCCCCATGTGCACTGACACACTGGTCTCTCCGCACACTACCCTTCCTATGGTGTTATCTCTCTCGCTCTTTATTACTCTCACACAAAGCCTTCAGCACAGAGCCTTGCAGATGTTCTCACTCCCATAGGCTCACTCTCACATTTCAGCAAACTAGCCTTATTATCATATTGGGTGTATTTGAATTAAGGCATTATTTAAATCAGGTACATTTGTGCAATCAAATAAGCACAATCAAAACTTAACTGCTTTTGACGCTTCATAATTGAGCTTGTACTCTGCAAACACTCTAATTGATATAATTAGCCCTTTTATGTAGTACATATTATTTTTGTCTAAATGTGCAAAAGATTTTTTTCATGTGGTAGTAGTCTAAGTCCTGTACGATGTTTTATCTTAGACAGGAACATGATACAAAACAGGGCACACATATGCCTTTAAAAGCTCTTTGCTGGATAAAATACCATCTCTCTAAAAAGTACATAATGAATGTGCAGATGTGCTGAGAAGGCTCTTTTAACTGTCCCAAATTCTAGACAAAATATTGACTTAATTGACATCTGGTTGTTTCTCTCATTGTGCAGCATTGTTGAAAATGCAGGTTTCTCAGCATCACTGACTCAGCCTAGACAGGCAGTGGCAGCTAATGAGATCATTTTTCTCTTTTTAACATGTAAAGCAATATTAAATTTGGATGAAAAAACTAAGCTATTTTTTGTAGTGTTTATTACTTTAGAAGATGATGGTGAGTGGGAAGCTACAGCAGAAGTGACCATTCCCTGTGTACTTAGGTTCAAGACCCTACACGCCTTGCTTTGTGCTTATGATTCCATTACAGAGGCAGTCTTCGCTTTATGACATTGACTAATGGATAGCCTTTGCTTCTCTGCAAAATGTAGGCTGCTGTATGATGTGCTTCAGCAGGCCTAGAAATGAGAAAGGTAAAAAAAAAAAAAACTGACAAAGGAGGCCCTGTGAAATCAGACAGGATGAGCCCCAGTGGACTTGATCTGAGAGCATCTGAATGCTGCCTCTGTAGCACAAATTAGTCCTGTGTGTTTGTGTTATGTGAAACCAGTGAAGACCTGCTGTCCACCAAGGAGAGTCTTTTGATTCATCTCTGCACCTGCTGAAGGTTGTGAACGCTCAGCTTTTATTGTTCAGCTGAGTGAAGCTCAGTCTAAAGCCTGTGGCTACTCTGAGTCAAGGCTCGTGGATCTATGAACAATATTAGCTCTTGTTTGCTAAGAATCTAACAATCATGGGAATCTGTACTGGTCGTGCTACAATTGACTTGACCTCCCACACCCTTTCTTACTGGGGAATTAGACACCCTGACACCAGTGGATAACCCATGATTTCCATTTTATTTGTACAACATTGCCCCCTAAAGGTTTTTCTGGTGCATCTCCTAGCCCCCCTTGAGGGCTCCTGTCAGAGGACAATGTTGCACTACAATACAGTGCAGTAATTTACCACTACCTGCTACCACTACATTGGCCATGGATTCACCTCACTCGTATTACTGTGTCACATTCAATTAAAAAAAAAAAGAACAAATCCATGACTGTTCACACACATAGCCTTTCAAAGCCAGAGGGAGATATGCAGATTCAAGACAAGTGAGGTATCTGAACCATGACAAAAGGTATACAAAATGAGTGAGTATGGAGACATTAAAACAACACTGCAACAACAACAACAACAAAAATCCTGTGCATTTTTGCCTAATAATTGCTATAGTACTCTAATAATGAATGAAAGAACAATTTTTTCGGCTTAGCTTTTTTATTTATTTATTTACCAATGTACGACATCTATTAGAAAATAAAATAAATGAATTAATAAAATGACCATTAATATACATAGATGGCTTTGTATGGGACATATACATTTTACTACCACTACTGGACGTGGATATATGTGAGTGTTTGTGGGGTCGGGGCGTCCTCTAGCGGCAGGAACTCTGTGTTAAATCTTGGCGTTTCCGTCTCCGGCAGACATATTGCTTACAAGAGCAAATTCTGGAAGGCTATAAGAGGGAAAGGATTTGAAATTAATTGCTATCTTCACGACTTGATACGCTCAAACCACATAGGATACAATGGGTAAGCTGTTCGTAAACTCGGGAGTACAGATACACCTTGAGGTACTCAAAGATTCCGTAGTGTCGTGGGACATAATGATTATGAAATCCTCATCCTATCACTGTTGTTTAGCTAGTTAGCTAACGTTGCGCGGGATGAGTTGCTATTTTACTGGCATATTAAACAGTCACCAAACCGTCTAGTTAGTCGTGTAATAATTTCTCTCGTATTATCAGGTGTCAAACAATCTGTACTAATAAGACTAATTCCAGTCCGACAAAATAGCCAGTGTTATTTCTTATCCAACTTAGGGAAACTTGGGCAACGGCTATGTTAGCATCTTGCTATAACGTTGCTGTTTATCCATAGTAGGGTGGGGAAACACATGTAATGTTATAGGTTAAATTTAAGATTACCTTATAGCTTGAGTTTGGCGGTATCGTAACGTTAAATTGCGTGTAACTAGATATTGGCTTGGTTATCGGCAGATGCGGTGTGGGATTCGTCAGCCACTTCCACCCTCTTGTTTTTTACGGCCCAGGCCTTGATAGCGGTAAAGCTAGCAAGCTGTCTTTACGCAAGGTTACGTTACAGCCTATCCTGTTGACATGCAGTTGATACTCCAACACTAACTAGTGCTTTTCAGTGGAGATCTGTTCTTATTGGTGTGTATGTTGATTGTAACATTATAAGAGACTTTTCACCGACTCAGAAAACGGTATGTGTTCAATTAAAAATTATATTTATCTGGCGCAGAATTGTTTCCGCGCAGTGGCTAGCTATTATGTTAGCCTTCACATTGTTGTTGTTAACTTGTACAAACCCACGGAGTTAAGGTTAGGTATTGAGGTCAGTATAATTGTATCACAAACGTATCACTTTGAATTGTTTGCCAAAAAAGTGGAAGTCCGTAAGGTGGTAAATCCCATGCAGAAAGAAATCATTTTGACTGCTTGCTAACATCAGCTAACGTGTCTTGTCAGGCTAGCCAGTTTGTACAAGTGACTCCCGGGGTGTCCCAGTTTTCCAGATTATTCCCCACTCAGGATTATGTTAGGTTTATGTGTATGGTGTGTAAAAATAGGAATGAAAACGGAACTGGGCATCATGTAGTCCAGGACTCGTTTGAAGAGATTTTAGTTGATCTGCTCTTGAGATTTCTGACAACACACAGGAAAGTTTTCCGCCCCATAAACATTGTTGTGGGATAGTGACGTCCTGGTAACAGCTAATCCAAGTTTACATCAAACAAAACCAAATCTATCGGTGTGGCCAGATAGCACAAAGTTAGGTTGGCAGGATTTCTCTGAAATGCCATTGTAGGTGTGCTCAGCAGGGCTATTTTTGTGCCGTCCAGTTCAAACAGTCAATCCACTTCACATACAGCACCTAATCTTGCTAACACAGTGCAGAAACAAGAGCATCAAGCCACAACCTGTGCACGGGTGCTGCTATTGCTCAATGGCTTTACCATTTGGCCAGGTTACACATAAATAAGCTTTACATGAGGCTGGTTATGCTAATGCCCTCAAACCATAACATGATCTTAATTTGTACCACTTATTTAACCTCGCAAACCCCTGCTGTTACCATAGATGCTCTTGGCACAGAAGGTTGGCACCATTCTTCACTGGTGGCAGATTTCAATGTTGTCCCCACCTCTCTTTCTCTCTGCCCTGTTGCTCAGTGACTCAGGGATCTGCCCACTGCCCTGATCTGGTGGCATGACTACTGCACAAATGCTGAGAATGCTGAAGGCACTTTGTCCTGTGTGGGCAATTTATGCTAACTCTGCAATTTAACTCTACTGAATAAATACATTTGTTCTGCCCACCAGCTGACTGGCTGATGAATATCTTAGCTATGTATGTATTTTTAGCCTGTGTTGTCCAGTTTCTATGAACTTGTTTATACAAGGGCTTTTATATAGAGAGAGATAGACCTGTGTACTCCCTGGTGGCTAGGATTCAGCGCTCTCGCCGCTGCGGCCCGGGTTTGATTCCTGGTTGGGGAACCTCTAGCTGCAGGGGTTTCATGCCAGTGACTTCTGTGCTGGTCCCAAGCCTGGATAATTTAGAGGGTTGTGTCAGGAAGGGCACCTGGCTTAGAAACGTAACAAATTTCGAACCATGCGAATTGTCAGTGTGGAAACAGATGATTCACCGAGGAGACCCCTGACGGCACAAGCCGAAAGGGGAGGAGGAGAGACAGACCCGTGTACATGGTTTATCACCGTCATGACCTATTTTTAGAGATGTGAGAGAAAGCAACCTTTGCCTCTCACATGCTTGCATACTTTATTCTTACACATGGTGCACTCATTAAGTCTAACTTGGATGAAGCAAGTGTTGCACAACTTTCTGCTTGTCTTGTTCTTCATGTTTACCTATGTATGACCCATCAGAGCCGTCAGCCAGTCCGGCAAAGGATAATTACAGGATGAACCGCTACAAGAATAAAGCGCTGAACCCAGAAGAGATGAGGCGCAGGAGAGAGGAGGAGGGCATCCAACTCAGGAAACAGAAACGGGAACAACAGGTATCACACTAAACCTGTCCATCTCAGTCATCCGATCCTTTATCTCCCTGTCTGAGATTATATCACTATGGAGTTTGTGTGAAATGAAAATAGTGCAGCTTGACTGTGCTTTATGGATCTGTCCATTTTATAATTACAGCTTTTCAAGAGGAGGAATGTGGATGTTCTCAGTGAAGAGGAAGCCATGTTTGAGAGTCCACTGGTGGACTCCTATCTTAGCTCTCAAGTAACAGTGAGTATCTGTTGTTCTAGTACCGCTTACCAAGACGGCCTCGCAGACACACTAAAGATTTATTTTAAATTGCATTTCAGTTTTGTTCCTTATAGTTTTCGACCCTCTTCTTCCAGCTCATTAGTTGAGAATGGTTTTTAATGCTTGTGCTTGTACTGTTGCAGGAAGGAGTCATCACCAGGGACATGGTTGAGATGCTTTTCTCAGAGGATCCAGAGCTTCAGCTCATTACAACACAAAAGTTCAGAAAACTACTTTCCAAAGGTACATACAGTGTTCTTGTAGTGAGTCTGCATAACAGTATTAACAGTCATGAAGTCTCAACAGGCAAAAAAAAAAACATTTACATCTGGTTTTACCTGTGTTCATTTCAGAGCCCAACCCACCAATTGATGAGGTTATAAACACGCCTGGAGTAGTGGAGAGGTTTGTGGAGTTCCTCAAGAAAAGTGTCAGCTGCACACTACAGGTCAGATTGTAAAACACTCAGCTGCAGAGTTAGAATGTCTTCTGAGCAAAGGGCTTCCATCTAAGGTCTGAAAGTAATATATGTGAAGGTAGTCTGATGTTTTCAAACGATGTCAGATGTGTTCCATGCACCCATATACAGCAGACTTTTTGTTGATGCAGGCCCCCATACACCGTATCTGATGGTATGGAAATCAGGGCAGTGTAGACCTATTGGTCTACATTAACCAGGTTGCTCTACACAAAATAAAATCATCTGAAATGTAAATGTTTTGTTGAGGTGGTTCAATGCTCCAATAAAGATCCTCAGATTTCCTTTCTTTGAATGAAAATGTGTTGAAGCTCTGTGGTTAAAACAGTTTAAAATGCAGCTTATTTTTTTCTGTGACGTGCAGTTTGAAGCAGCTTGGGCACTGACCAACATAGCATCAGGCACATCCACGCAGACAAAGACAGTGATTGAGGCAGGAGCAGTGCCAATCTTCATAGAACTTCTTAACTCAGACTTTGAGGATGTCCAAGAACAGGTAACGCACAGTTCCATTTTGCTTGGTTTAACATGTTGCCTCCATTGTGACTATTGTCTGTCGGTTTTGTCTTGCATTGTTCTATAATCATGTCCATTGCTGATAAGTTAATAGAGACTTAAAAACCTTTTTTCTTTAGGCTGTGTGGGCCTTGGGTAATATTGCAGGAGACAGCGCAGTGTGCAGGGACTATGTGCTGAACTGCAACATCCTTCCACCATTATTTTTTTTTTTTTTGTTTTTTTTTTGCCTGTTTAGAGACATGACTTATTTGAGTTCCCATCTTAATTTCTACCTTTTAACATATTTCTGATATGATGTGTTTTGTTCTGTCATTTCAGGCTTCTGACCAAATCCACTAGATTGACCATGACTAGGAATGCAGTCTGGGCTCTATCTAATCTCTGTAGAGGAAAAAACCCTCCGCCTGCTTTTGAAAAGGTACAACAGTAGTGATCTAATTTGAGAACACTTTTTGAGGATACTTTTTAATGCTATGGACAGTTGTGACTGTTAAAGCACACACAATGGTTAATAACTATGTGGATGAAGTAGCAGGAAAATGCCTTTAGTAGTTAACTCATAGTCACTGCTGTTAATGCAAAACCTGGGTCTGCAGCTGAAGTTTGATAGTTGTCATTTCTAAGCCATAGTAGATGACATGACATATTTATCGACTCTCAGTTCAGATAAGCTGCTCGACAATGTTTACGCTGCAAATATTGCAGCACAGGGACAGTAGTGTAACAGTAAGTGTTGGTTTCTCCCATGTCACAGCCACACTATTTGACTTTTTTTTTTTTAAAACTACATAAATCCAAATTCTGTACATTTGAATAAACCTACAGTCTCATAAGCAACACTCCTACACCTATTTTATAGTCTCCATTCTCGCCCGTGTGCCCAGTGGCACACACCAAAAATGATTTCACAACAGCTGGTGTGTAGTGCGCATTGGTGTCTTTTCAGCTGGTCACACACCTCCCAATCTTTGTAACTTGCTGCGTGCTGCCCACAATGCACAGCTGGAAAAGTAGGAAATGGAGGTGTTGGGGCATACACAGATTTTACACTCACCAGTCACTTTATTAGGTACATCTGTACAATTGTATGCATTTCAGTGCAATACGTCTGCCTTTAACATCTGTTTATGATGCCCACAATGTTTTTGGTAAACTTGTCATAAATATATAAATTCAATTATATGCTTATTATTGAACTGGCAACCTGTCAGGGGTGCACCCTGCCTCTTGCCCAATATCAGCTGGGATAGGCCCCAGCCTATTCAGGAATAAGCGGTACAGATGATGGATGGACATGCTGGGTTGCCAGGGGGTGTGAAAGCACCTCCATCTCTATAAACATCTATACAACCTTGTACAGACATATGGCTTGGCTAGCTAGCCGGCTAGTTTGTTCCAGAACATGCTTCCTGTAGAGCTCTTCTTCAACTGATATTCAAGTGGCGTAGATTGCGCAGTGTTTCCTCCAGAAGATTTTTCAGCCACGGCGGAAAGAGGATGATAGTTTCTCTTGAACGCAAGCCCTAGAATCTTTGGTTATGTCATGCAACACCTGACTTTTGGTTGGTAATTTTTATGTAAAACAAGGAGATTATTGCTAAGATGCAAGTATTGCACATAAATAACTGTCAAGGCTGCCAGTTACTTGACAATGGAAGAAGTTAGAACAAATAATATAAGAAAAATAAATAAAAAGATAAAATGCACATAATCGCCCCCCATTCTGCCTCTCTCACCACTCCCCCTTCTACCACTTCATTGCCTCTCCTCTCTTCCTCATTTTCATTTTTGGAGAAAAACTTAAACATTTTTGGCTGAGTTTCCTCTTAGGTGGTGCCATGCTCACATTAGCATTAATAACAGCCAAATAACTTAATGGGAAATCATCTCACATTTACTCAAACTTCATTAAAACACATTTGCTCTTTGATTACTTAGTGATCAAATGTATTATGTTAAACTATTATAACAACGCTGAATACTGACACATTTGTCTAATGTAATGAAAGTGCAGACAAGGGACAAACGCAGTGGTTCCATGAGAAAATATAAAATATCACAAACTTGCAGTAACTTGGAGAAGCCTGAGTGAAGAATCGGTGAATGCAACGCCTCGTTTCCACAAACCTCGGTGTGCGTACGAAATCCATTGAAAGCAGTGTTCTCAGGTCACACGTTTGGTTTTTACGTATTTCCAGGTTTGTTTTTTCTTACCAGAGCTGTCAGGGAGGAGACGGAGTGAGGCACCTGACACTGTGTGTGTGTGTGCGTGTGTCTCGAATTGTAACACCAAGAATCAGAATTGAATTGTGGGTTTGCCAAAGATTGCGCCAAGCCTGCTGAAAAATATTGACTTGATGTGTCTGTGTGATACATAGGTGGTGTTGAATTCATGTTGTTTCTGATCGCCAATATGCATAATGTCTGTGATGTCTAGGTGTCACCCTGTCTGCCAGTTCTGTCCAGGCTTTTATTTAGCAGCGACCCAGACTTGTTGGCAGACGCCTGCTGGGCCCTGTCCTACCTCTCAGACGGCCCCAATGACAAGATCCAAGCTGTCATCGACTCTGGCGTCTGCAGGCGCCTTGTAGAATTACTCATGTAAGTTCAGTTACACTTTTGTTATTTTCGGCACACTAAATATGGCCTGTAAATACAAAAATGATCTGTTATCCCCCATTTTGCAGGCACACTGACTATAAGGTGGCTTCCCCTGCCTTGAGAGCAGTAGGAAACATTGTCACTGGAGATGACATTCAAACGCAGGTGAGGGTATATTAAACTTCATTAAACCTGTCAAAGTGGACTTCTACATAAACAGCTTGTAAGGTCTTTACCCTCTGCATTGCCTTATGTAGGTGGTGTTAAACTGCTCAGCCCTGCCCTGTCTGCTACACCTTCTCAGCAGCGCTAAAGAGTCGATTCGCAAAGAGGCATGCTGGACCATCTCCAACATCACAGCAGGAAACAGAGCACAGATACAGGTCTCGCACGTGCACACACACACACACACACTTTGGTGTTTTCATATCTAGAAAATAGTTTTTGGATATTACTGTAGTACGCTGCCAGTGATGCATTATTCATACATTTGGTACCCCATTTAGCCTCCCTAATCACAACAGCATAAAGTTAGACTTGGGTTCTCTGTTTTGTGATAGTGTCTTTAACCCAAACCACAGCTGCTGTCATCCTTTGATGTCTGCTGTTTCTGTAGCTTCATTTTACATTACAGTTGTGATTATTTGCATTCATATATAATTTTTTTTTTTTTGGAACCACACTACTTCAGCGTGTTGCAAAAACCAGTTTTTCCCCTTGTGTATCAGTAGTTTCATCTTATCTCTAGTCATCTAATATGATGCATGTGGTGGCTGTGTAGTAGGAATGTTGCCTTTAAATGTTTTAATGGGACACTAATCCAAATATAATTGAAACCTTTTATAACCATGGCTAGCAGTTAAAAAAAATCAATATTTAAACTACTATTTGATGTTTATATCAGTAAACTCTAGTAACACTTGTAAAAATTGTTTGTTTCAGTTATGATTAGCTGAGAAACAGATTGCGGCAATTTTTTATACAAGTTAACAGGTATATTTATGTATGTGATTGTACTTGAAATATACAGTGGGTACGGAAAGTATTCAGACCCCCTTAAATTTTTCACTCTTTGTTATATTGCAGCCATATGCTAAAATCATTTAAGTTCATTTTTTTTCCTCATTAATGTACACACAGCACCCCATATTGACAGAAAAACACAGAATTTTTGACATTATTGCAGATTTATTAAAAAAGAAAAACTGAAATATCACATGGTCATAAGTATTCAGACCCTTTGCTCAGTATTTAGTAGAAGCACCCTTTTGAGCTAATACAGCCATGAGTCTTTTTGGGAATGATGCAACAAGTTTTTCACACCTGCATTTGGGGATCCTCTGCCATTCCTCCTTGCAGATCCTCTCCAGTTCTGTCAGGTTGGATGGTAAACGTGGGTGGACAGCCATTTTCAGGTCTCTCCAGAGATGCTCAATGGGGTTTAAGTCAGGGCTCTGGCTGGCCCATTCAAGAACAGACACGGAGTTGTTGTAAAGCCACTCCTTCGTTATTTTAGCTGTGTGCTTAGAGTCATTGTCTTGTTGGAAGGTGAACCTTCAGCCCAGTCTGAGGTCCTGAGCACTCTGGAGAAGGTTTTCGTCCAGGATATCCCAGTACTTGGCCGCATTCATCCTTCCCTCGAGTGCAACCAGTCATCCTGTCCCTGCAGCTGAAAAACACCCCCATAGCAGTATGCTGCCACCACCATGCTTCACTGTCGGGACTGTATTGGACAGGTGATGAGCAGTGCCTGGTTTTCTCCACACATACCGCTTAGAATTAAGGCCAAAAAGTTCTATCTTGGTCTCATCAGACCAGAGAATCTTATTTCTCACCATCTTGGAGTCCTTCAGGTGTTTTTTAGCAAACTCCATGCGGGCTTTCATGTGTCTTGCACTGAGGAGAGGCTCCCGTCGGGCCACTCTGCCATAAAGCCCCAACTGGTGGAGGGCTGCAGTGATGGTTGACTTTCTACAACTTTCTCCCATCTCCCGACTGCATCTCTGGAGCTCAGCCACAGTCATCTTTGGGTTCTTCTGTACCTCTCTCACCAAGGCTCTTCTCCCCCGATAGCTCAGTTTGGCCAGACGGCCAGCTCTAGGAAGGGTTCTGGTCGTCCCAAACGTCTTCCATTTAAGGATTATGGAGGCCACTGTGCTCTTAGGAACCTTAAGTGCAGCAGAAATTTTTTTGTAACCTTGGCCAGATCTGTGCCTTGCCACAATTCTGTCTCTGAGCTCTTCAGGCAGTTCCTTTGACCTCATGATTCTCATTTGCTCTGACATGCACTGTGAGCTGTAGGGTCTTATATAGACAGGTGTGTGGCTTTCCTAATCACGTCCAATCAGTATAATCAAACACAGCTGGACTCAAATGAAGGTGTAGAACCATCTCAGGGATGATCAGAAGAAATGGACAGCACCTAAGTTAAATATATGAGTGTCACAGCAAAGGGTCTGAATACTTATGACCATGTGATATTTCAGTTTTTCTTTTTTAATAAATCTGCAAAAATGTCAAAAATTCTGTGTTTTTCTGTCAATATGGGGTGCTGTGTGTACATTAATGAGGAAAAAAATGAACTTAAATGATTTTAGCATATGGCTGCAATATAACAAAGAGTGAAAAATTTAAGGGGGTCTGAATACTTTCCGTACCCACTGTATATGAAAAATATACTGGATTAAAGAACATGAGTCCTGAGTAATTTTTTTTTTTTATTCTGCTATATTCCAAATTTGTAATAAACAGATTACTTTAATCTGTAATAAAGATCACATTGATTATGATTTGAAGCTGATTTTGGCCCATCTGTTACGTGCCCTTCCAGGTTTTGTTGCTGTGAAACTTGATCAATATTGAAATTGCTTTAGGAAGCATGCCTCTTATTTTGTCTTTTTTTTGCTTCACAGACCGTAATTGATGCAAACATCTTTCCAGTCCTCATCGACATTCTACAGAAGGCGGAGTTCAGGACCAGGAAAGAGGCGGCCTGGGCCATCACCAATGCCACTTCCGGTGGAACACCAGAACAGATCAGGTCCGTCTTACAGTACATAAGTTATCAGCTTATAATAACTTGGTTTATTGTTAAAAAAAAATTTGGGCAGTGTTCTGCACAAAGAGGTACTATGATGGTAAAAATTACAAGTATAAATGAGATAAAAATATGAAAACCTATTTCAATCCAAATTAGTACCTAACTAAAGCTGTGTTAGTATAATCAAATCCACATTAAGAACAAAATCAAGGTTATAACTTTGAAATGAAACACCTGGAAAATCAGAAAATACTTTGTGACATCCCTACAGTCTTCAAACATCTGTTTTGTGTGTTTGTGTTTGCATGTAGATATCTGGTGAACTTGGGCTGTATTAAGCCCCTGTGTGATCTGCTGACAGTGATGGACTCCAAGATTGTTCAAGTAGCTCTCAATGGGCTGGAGAACATCTTGAGGCTGGGCGAGCAAGAGGCCAAGCAGGAGAACAGTGGCACTGGAGTGAACCCTTACTGCAGCCTCATTGAAGAAGCCTATGGTACTATATAGGAAATCCACACAAACACATGCATACTGAAAATCCCTATGATATGGGCTTACATTTCAGTGGTTGCTGATGGGTAGGTAGGTAGAACTTTATTGATCCCACAGTGGGGAAATTCCAGTGTTCCAGCAGCAGTAAAGGACAAAACAATATGACACCATAAGAATAAACACCCCACACATATCTTGAGAAAACAAGATCCAGGTACCTGGAAAAACCAAACAAAAATATAGTATTTCAGAGACAATCGAGAAGAATAGACTTCCCACAGTTTGTCCCTGAGACACAAGTCAAAAAAGATATCTAGGAACAAGACAAAAAAGAATAGTATTGAGAGGAATCAAGAAAACAACCAGGAAATCAAGAACAATTGAATATTACT